>NC_134701.1:279891753-280191753 GCF_043290135.1 Rhipicephalus microplus | reverse complement strand
GGGGATATTGAAGTGACTAGAGGGCTCTTCGCAGGCAGGACTTTGATTCTCACATTTGACTTTATCATATCCATTGTGTGACTAATTGAACTAGTTTAATAAGTATAATTACTGTTGCACTATATATATAGTCACCTAAAGATGTCTGCCGCCATAGTAAAGATTACAATGGCATCGAGCAAATGTAGCCTTTCCGGTGTGTCTGAAATTAATCGGGCGCGTTTCTCGAGGCATCATGCACAAGTTGATTGATATGTGGGGTTTAAGGTCCCAAAACCACCATATGATTATGAGAGACGCCATAGTGGAAGGCTCTGGAAATTTCGACCACCTGGTGTTGTTTAACGTGCGCCCAAATCAGAGCACACGGGCCTACAACATTTCCGCCTTCATCGGAAATGCAGCCACCGCAGCCGGGATTAGATCCCGCGACCTGCGGGTCAGCAAATGAGTACCTTAGCCACTAGACCACCGCGACGGGGCCATCCTTTAGAGACTCAGTGAAATGTCTTCGGAAGGAGATATTAAATAGCTTTTGCGCGTAAAACGGTCGTAATATGTTTTTTTTTAATTCGCGAATAAAACATGTGATTGCGAGCCGACAGAGGGCGTAACAGCGGATTAGTCAGTAACCTCATACGCACGATCGAAAAAAGCTAGACCACGCTGACCGTTTCTTCACGTTGAGGTTGAGCTCCCGAAGATCAGGCACGTTTCTTCGACCCAGCGAGAAGGGCAGCGGCCGTGCCGTTGTAACAGAGAAGCGCGAAGCAGGAAACCACGTGAGACGCCGCTGGTGAGCGAAGAGGAGTGAAAAACGAAGAGAACAACAGCCAAGCTCGCTTTCACTTCCTCCCCCCCCCCCCCCCCACGAGAGCCGCTCTTTTCTAAACGTACCTCGACGTCGAACGAGCCTCAAAGAGTTTCTGGGTGGCCTACAGACCTGCGGCGAGGCATGCGAGGACTTTCTCTAAGAAAGAAAAAAAAACTAAAATGAGCTGACCTTTTCGGACGCTGCTACGCGCCAGACACGACTTTCATCTCACGAAAGCTTTTTTTTTTTCGGTCAATCTCTCTTTCTTCAACTACGCAACCGCAAACTTCGAAATGACCGAGACGCCGAAAAAGCGAAGAGCGTGTATAATGCCGTTTAGCAACAGTGCGCGAGAAAAAACGCCTCAGGTGCGCGGGGTGAAAAGGCGAACGGGCATCGAGCGAGGTCTAAACCATACCGCGCCGCTTTCGCTACGTCGCAGCGCCAACGTTTTATTTCTCAAGAACGCTGGCCAAGCTGCACACATCGACTGATACGCGGTATACATTTTTTTTTCTTTTTTGCCTTGCGAGAGCAACGAAAAGCGTGTGCGCAGTATACGCCGTGGTATTTCTGCACAATTCAATTCAAAGGCACAACGTTTGGTTGACGGCACTGCCGCTACCAAGCAATGGGTCCACACTAAACGCTTGCAACCGTGATTGCATCAACTCCCATAGACGCACTTAACCAATACTGACACAATGGCAAAAAATAATAAAAAATCAGAAGCTTTTGAACTCTAGAAAAATGGCGGCATAAGCTGGCCTTACGTACTACTTTCTTTCTTCATCGTGTTGCGAGATGCTGCGTCCTAAATGTGTTTACTTCGTGCCCGCAACTGGGTCTTTTTTTCACGTGCTTAACAGTGCAACACGTCTGCCACAGCAACCATCATGCGTTCATAGACAGGGCAGCGATGAAATGTGACAACGTGAACTGATAAGTAACCAGAAAAGGTCAAACAGAGCCTTTTCAAAAAAGGCTCCCCGCCGCCAAGCCCATGGCTGTCGATAGAGCACCACTCATTCGAAATTTTTGCAGACAAATACGGGTGGGACCGAAACATCTTCGAAGGCCGCATTTGTTTAAAGCTGGCGGATGACGAATATTGTGGACACCCTACCTCGCTAACGACACTTGTGATGCAATACAATGGTAATGTCTGGCGGTTTCACTGCAAAACCCATTATGAGGCACGCCCTAATGGAGAACTCCGGAAATTTCGACCATCTGGTGTTCCCTAACGTGCGTCGACATCCAACAGTACGCGTGCCTTCTAACATGACGCCTTAATCCAAATGCGACCACGCCCACGATATTCAGGTCAGCAGCCGAGCTTCACGTAACCGCTGGCACTCGGCTTCCGTATTGCCTCACGTCCGTCAGGCAATACAAACTTCGCTAGAAAAAAAAAAAGGTCTATATGCATGGGGAGACCACCACACCAATGATGGCGGCCACATAAACAGTGTAGAAAACAGTCCCACGACCCGTGCAGCAGGTCTATAGGATGGCGCAATATGGTACCAGTTGCACTGTTGCAACACCTAATCTATGTGTGGGCATTCACCAAAGAAACTCGAATGCATGTTATATGCGAGCGACAAATCGAGCGGTGCTGCATAGTGTAGAAAGAGAAGAAAGGAAGCGTAACGTGTATGGTTGTTTGGAGACTTCGGATTATACGTGCACGACGCGTAGCAAGCAGCAGCTCCGTCTTGACAAAGCACATCAGAAGCGAGCCACTCGATTCCCAATGAATGCGGCAGCCAAGAGGTTCTCGGTTTTTCTTCATCGATCGTGATGGTAATAAATATAAAACGAAAATTATTCGTTTTTTTTTTCTTCCGTTTTGAAGCCAGCAATTCAGGCACAGGGAAATACGAGAAAGAAGGAAGCCGTCGTAAATGACTCCCTTCTTTTTCATCCAATGTGTTTCCCTTCTAGTTGCCCCGTCCAATGTGTTTGAAATGATTAAGGTCAAACGGCAAGCAACGATACGCAGCCACAGACAAGAAATGACGTTAGATACAGCGCGCATCTATTATATACCAGTTAGTCATGTTGCCGTTCGTAACTGCCAGAGCACTCGGTCGCTGAGAACAGTTAAAGTCGCTGAGAACAGTTAAAGTCCCTAAATGAAACGAGTTGTTTTAAGAACAGTCAGTGACGTATAGATGACGTAACTTTTACACTTACCCTGGAATACGCTATAGCGAGTGGATTCTGCATGCCTTGATCAAGTGGAAGCCTATCCAACCCGGCACCACTTATAGACCCGGCGGCTTCTTACGATGTGGTAACGAATTCATACATTGGACTGGGGTTGAACGAAGAAGTTGCTAACGCTAAGCAGTGGATGTTCAACGTTAGCCATAACTTAGACAACACAGGTCAGCGATAATAAGTGTCGGTAGGATTCAAACAAATATGTTACTTGACCGACGTCACCTGGCTTATTCAGAGGCCCATTATTCTGAATACACTGCCTTCAGGATTGATTGATTGATTGATATGTGGGGTTTAACGTCCCAAAACCACCATATGATTATGAGAGGCGCCGTAGTTGAGGGCTCCGGAAATTTCGACCACCCGGGGTTCTTTAACGTGCACCCAAATATGAGCACACGGACCTACAACATTTCCGCCACCATCGGAAATGCAGCCGCCGCAGCCGGGATTCGATCCCGCGACCTGCGGGTCAGCAGTCGAGTACGTTGGCCACTAGACCACCGCGGCGGGGCTATGTAACGATTCCAAACTTCTATATTCTGACTTGGAGATACAAGCACAAATCTATGATTGCCGAAAAGCGCGTCGCCGCGGAAGAAAAGTAAAAAATGGAAAATATTTACGCCAAGTCAGCAGCCGAGTACCTTAGCCACATAGACCACCGCGGCGGGGCTTGCCTTCGGGATCGGCTCATATAGTATTGCGAGAAATGTGGCATCGCACATAATACGCCATCACAACAGTATACGCCAGTGTATAGCCCAAGGGAGACAATGTGTTCACGAGGCCGAACGAAGTGTAGAAGTCCTGAACGCGTCATGTTACGCCGAGTGCGACAGGCGACTTAATTAAGCGCGCTCTGTAAGCCAACGCTTCTCGCATGCCATTCAGCCCTGCCGAGTGCGTCGATTTCACGCAGTGTCCGGTTGGACGTCTGAACGATGCTTTAGGAAAATTGCCTCTACGGACGAACTTCGCGCGCCAGCGCTTACAAGGGCAGGGCCGCCGGCACAGACGCGCCCGACAAATAATGCGTCATCGGTCAGACCGAAACAGCGTGTCGACGACGCCCGCTACCGTTTAGTGGGCGAACGTCGGTCGTTCTGGTGCCCCTATAGCTGCGCGCTCTTTGCCCAAAGACTCGGCAGGCACCCAGACAGAAGACACCAACGATAGTTATAGCGCGAGACCAAAACGACGACACAGAGACAAGAAGGACACGAAAGACACGACGATAGTTATAGCGCGAGACCAAAACGACGACACAGAGACAAGAAGGACACGAAAGACACGGTTCTTGTCTCTGTGTCGTCGTTTTGGTCTCACGCTATAACTATCGTCATGCCATACCAACTAGCCCAAGCTGCCACACTTCTAAGAAGACACCGACCGCGAGGTCCAGCAAGCGGCCTTTCTCGCCAACGAACGTTAACCATCGGTGGTGCGGTCGCGCGAACCCACAGCGGGGGCTTTAACTGGAACGCGTGACGCACGCTGGAAAACGCAGAAAGAAAAACAAAA
Source organism: Rhipicephalus microplus (assembly GCF_043290135.1). Lineage (NCBI taxonomy): Eukaryota > Metazoa > Arthropoda > Arachnida > Ixodida > Ixodidae > Rhipicephalus > Rhipicephalus microplus. The sequence goes on along the minus strand of NC_134701.1, from coordinate 280,187,183 downwards.
GGGCGCCCGACGGCGGCCCTAGCGGCGCGCTCTTTGCCCAAAGACTCGGGAGGCGGCGGCGGCAGCCAAGCGCAAACCTCCTCTCATCGACGCGCGCAGAGAACCGGCCCAACCAGTTCGAACGTCATTCCACAAAGGGCTGCGTAAGGGCCACGCGGGAGACGCGCTTTCCAAACCCCCGACGGCGCCCGCGCGACGTCATTGGTAGCGACGGGCCTTCTCCATGTGCGAGGACGGATCCAGCTAATCCTGCTTGCGGCCTTCCCAAATCCTCCCCCCCCTGCTGCCTAGGAGGCCGTTTGGCGAACGCAGACAGAGCGCCCGTCGAGAACCGAACGAGAGACGCGCGCGACCACAACACGCAGGTCGCGACGGTCGACCACGGGGATTACAGAGAAGGCGACTACGACCAATGCGTGCGCAGGATTATCGGCATAGTGCACGACGAGCGTAGCCCGAGAAGACGCCGGCCGTGGTACCACCACTGGTGTGCCTGAACGAGAAGAGAGGATGTGCCGCAGTGCATCACGCAGCGGCCACTGTTATCCGACTGTCTGGCTAAAGCGTCGCCTTCTGGAGTACCAGTGAAGCGGAACTGCTTACGTTACTGCAAGACACGGTGAGTCCGGCCTCAAGAGGCTGCTTGCAGAGCGGAGTCTCGCCTGTGGCATTAAACATTCTTGCATCAAACCCACTCATTATTGCTGTATATATACGCTGGTTCTGGGACAAGCAAAGCGTCCTGGACTGTACTGGGGTCAGGCTCGCATTAATTGGTGTATATACGCTGGCTCTGGGACATGTAAATCGTCCTGGACTGTACTGGGGTCGGGCTCGCATTATTGCTGTATATACGCTAGCTCTGGGACATGTAAATCGTCCTGGACTGTACTGGGGTCGGGCTCGCATTATTGCTGTATATACGCTAGCTCTGGGACATGTAAATCGTCCTGGACTGTACTGGGGTCGGGCTCGCATTATTGCTGTATATACGCTAGCTCTGGGACATGTAAATCGTCCTGGACTGTACTGGGGTCGGGCTCGCATTATTGCTGTATATACGCTAGCTCTGGGACATGTAAATCGTCCTGGACTGTACTGGGGTCGGGCTCGCATTATTGCTGTATATACGCTAGCTCTGGGACATGTAAATCGTCCTGGACTGTACTGGGGTCGGGCTCGCGGCGCGGTGCCGGCATAGCGATGAAAATACGTTCCGACAGTCGCGACACGACCGATTTTCGCTCGCGAAAGTCCGCTGGCGTCCGATTCACGGATGTCATCACGCGCGCAAAACATGAAACGGCGAGAAATAATGAAAAACGTCGGGGGCGAAAGGGTGCGAACGCTCTCTGGACGTTGCTCAACCGCGACCAGCAAGGCCACTTCACGCATGCGACGCCGGGCTGAATAGCGCCGCGCCACACTTCGCTTTCTTTCCTGCCGGCTTCGTCGCCGTCATTGTTGTTGCGCCGCTGCTTCTGCGAACCCACCTCGTTACGGAGAAAAGAGAGACACGTTTACACACGGAGAAAGAAAGAAAAAAAATGCACGCGGCCGCTTGCATGCCGAACGAGCGTTCGTTCATTGTACAGAATGCAAGAGCGAAAACCTCTTCTTCTTCCCACTGCAAACCATGCCACGCTTTCGAGAGAAAACGGCGGCACCACTCGTTGAGGACGACGGCATTTCGGAGCGCTGGAGAAAAACAGCCTACGCATATGCTACGTAGACGTGGGCACGTGCGCGCATAGGCACACGTAGGCGATCGGGTTGTTGCCGCGTTCTTTTCTTTTTGCGCCAGATCTTTGGGGAGTTGGACCACTTCGGTCTTCTCGAGCGCCAAAGCGAGAAGACCACGCCGCGAGCGGTCGTTCAACGGAACGTCGCGGGTGGGCGTGCACAAGACCAAGCTGTGCGCACCCACATGTTCGACCCTGACCTCGCACGCCTTTGTCATCATCACATGCCCGGCCGTGAGGCTTGAGACGAATAGGTCGGTGACGTCATCCAGTGTGTGGGCAACAGTTAGCGTTCCCCTGCATAACCTCAGGTGCATTCGGGTTCCGTATAGTTCACTCATTTGCACCCCGCAAATGTCACGCTTAAAGCAAGCTCGTAGCTGGCTTTCGAAGTCGCTTATTTCTGGTTCGCGAGAACGGCGATAGCACACGATATATACGCCTCGGCTGGAGTGTAGTTTTGCATATGACGTAAGCGCACACAATACTGCTTCAAACCTTGTTTACAACGCGTGGCGCGTGTTTACCGTATTATCCTAATAGCCAAATACACTAAATGTAGGCGCATTATATGAACGCGACGGGTTTGTTTTTGCAGATTTGCAATGACGGACGCTTTGCACACCAGGGCTGCGATTCGCAATGAGACCTCCAAATGTACGCGTGCGGCATTAGTGGCCGGATTTCGAAACAAATGAAACTACCTTTAATTGGAACTGTCTGTAATCGAACAGCGTCGTTCAAGTTTACATTGCGGGAGTTCGCATGCATAGTTTCGATTCTTAGGAACGATCACGGCGAACTACAAGTCTCCGCGCACAAGTAACCCGTGGCATGCGGACAATGCCTTCCTTTTCCATCTCGGGCGGCCCCGGCTATGACAGAATGTCCGCAAGTCTTTCGTACATAATCGATGCAGCAGCGCGCGAAAAAAAAAAAGAAAGAAAAAAGCTAAGTCAGCACTTGGAATGTCCCGCCACGCACCGCACTCCGTGGCTTTCTTACGAGTTTGCGCACCACTAACCACGCCGGCGCAGCGTTCTCACGAAGCTTCCGAAGATCCGTCGCGCGAGCGCTCAAAAAAACAATGTCCTATCACTTACAGCATTTCAGTTGACCAAACCATTGACCATTGTTTCAGTTGACCATTGCGCGAAGTTGACCTTCGCGCAATCCAGCTGACCAGCGTACACCCATTCGGGCCACCCGGATGCTGACGCAAAAGCAGTGGCCGCCGGCTACGGAATTACACACGCCGAAATAAGGAAAAAAAAGCGACACGCCGTATTATCCCCGATACTGCGAGAATGTAATTGCGCTTCCGTTGTGTATAGGCGTAGCGGAGACACGGCCGTTTGGTATATAATAAAGATTCTCACAGTCGCGCCGTATCATTACCAAGCAATGAGCCTGATTTTTAAGGTGAGCGCGCTTTCGAGTCGTAATTGAGCCACGTGCAGATGCAGCTATTAAGAGCTGCTGAACTGCAAAGACACCGACGCACTGTATACAGACCCCGAAACCCGAAGAAAGCACTTCCTTGTGGCGACAGCTCGTCTCTGTTGGAATCACGATAGCACGCAGCAATTGAAATGAACGTCGTGTCCCGTATACAAAACATATCGACGCGCACACAGGAGATGGAAATGACGCTCTTATTTTCGCTGTAAGATTGATACTTTGCAAGTTGAAACTGGTCCCGTGTCCACGGTGTATACACGACAGTGATTGCACTCACTCGAAGCTCGAAGAAATCGAAAAAATATCCTGATAGGCGTTGTGCGTCGGCTATATAGATACAGGACCGCGCCCGGCTTTTGTCAAACGTGTGGGCTGCGGCGTTACGGTTCGTGCCGCATAGCTTCAGCGGAAGCGGAACCACGCGAGAGCAATCTAAGCGAAACCCGAGGAGCAGCGCCACACACCGTGACACCAATCCGGAACTCCACCGCGCATATGGACCGCGCAGCGCTCATAATATGCGCTCAAACAGAGCCCTGCAGCGAGTGTTTGGGAGGAAAACGGCCGCATTCAAAGCTGCAGTGGGCCAAATTTGCTCGTTGGCTGCGAAACCGCAATGCCAGCAGGCATGCACAACAACCACAGGGCGAATGCGCGGCGTATAGTTCCTGCAGAAACGGTTACGTTATGCAATTGCAAACTTAACGACAAAAATAATAATAAAGTCGAACCATGGCACATCAAATCTGAAGGGGGCCACGAAAAAAGGTGCGTGCGTGTGTATATACATAATTTGCCACACAAAATACGTAATACATGCAAAATGCATATAAATATTAGAGCTGTTCCATAAAGCCAACAATTCATTATAAGCGGGTGTAATATTAGTACCAACCATTGAGGAGGCATCGTACTAAAAGCATGCTAACGCGTGAACGTATACGTGAGAACTGCTGTTAAGAACACCGACAGGCGATCGGAGTGGTGAGCATGTCATTAGCGGGGCCAACCGTAGAAACGTAACATGGCACATGTATACACAACCTTACGAGAAGCTCTGCGAATTCAGGCAATTCAGCGGAGTACCGCAATTAAGCTTATTACCACTGGCTAGTATGTAACTCCTGCAATGCTAATGATAATTTTCAGGCAAACAGCCATTTCTGAAATTGCATAAGAACTATAGTCGTTGTAAACCTTAACACCGTACGAGGATACTTATTTTCTGACCCAACACAATGCGTAACTAAGGCATATACAACCTTCCTGTTCGGATCTTATCGTGATTTGAAGACATTAGGTCAGCGGTTACCAATCTAAAATTGCGCATTTTCGGTAATGTTATACTCCGCTTTACACAGTGATGCATAAGACCGAGAATGGCCGACTGTACGAAGAATAGCGCCAAAACAATACGTGTTTTCTGTTTTTGCCCCGCCGCGGTGGTCTAGTGGCTAAAGTACTCGGCTGCTGACCCGCAGGTAGCGCGATCGAATCCCGGCTGCGGCGGCTGCATTTCCGATGGAGGCGGAAATGTTGTAGGCCCGTGTGCTCATATTGGGGTGCACGTTAAAGAACCCCAAATGGTCGAAATTTCCGGAGCCCTCCACTACGGCGTCTCTCATAATCATATGGTGGTTTTGGGACGTTAAACCCCCACACGTCAATCACGTGTTTTCTGTTTGCACGCAATGCGCACGCGCTCGTCACTGTCACAACCTGGTCGACAGAACCTTTTTCCTTTTGGCATCTTCTGTTTACACAAGCGTGAAAAGCCATCGTTTCACTGTGTCGACAACGGCACGTGGGATGACTGTACATATATCGCATGTTCACAAACTTCGACGGGTAAATAAGCTAATGCAGCGTTTTTCATCGTAGAGAGGGAGGGAAATAGAGATAAAGACTATACGCAAACGGTGAGCGGGCGATGCCACTCCTGCCGTATAAGGCGTCAACAAAGCATCGTATAACCTGCAGGGTCGCCCGGCCACAAACAAAGCTCTCGCTGTATAAGCAATAGTGCATAGTTGCGTCCTTTGTTTACCAACCCGCGATGAAAGTGAGCAGCCTCGTTTGATGACGATGCGATGCTTGCCTATCTGAGTAAAGCATACCAACACGTATACAGCGATATTTCTACATGAATAGATATCGAGCAGTCTGACCTTACGTCCAACTACACAATTAACGTGCCTTGTAACCTTACAATTAGTGTAATAAGACGAAAAGGTCCCCCCACTTTACTAGCCCATGCAGTTTATATCATTTGCACCGTGTTTAAGAAAAAGATTCAACTTTGCGCAAGCCGCCCAATCACATATGAGCCGAAATGGTGCAAATAGTACACTGTCCCAAATGAAATCTGGAATCGTAAACAAAACTGAAAGCAGACGTTGCCTGGGAAACCTAGACCATACAAGAAAGCCTGACTGCATAAAAAATTGTATGGTCAAGCTGTAGTCTCGAAATAGTTGACCTCACGTCAACAGCACCAATGTGACGTCACTGGATTTCGCTGAGAACGCGAAACTCGAATAGGACGGTAATAAAGTCACCTATTCAAGTCTCCTCCCTCCCTCCACGCGCTTCATTTTTATATTTGACTGAATAGGTCATTCGAGGCAACCTTTAATATAACATTTTTATCGTTATCATCACGCAGGGGTGAAACGGCCGAGTCTAAATAGGGAGCCCTTTTTGGAGCAGCAAAATTTCAACTCTGGAGCCGAAGAACTTCGCTTCGGAGCAGTTAGCGGGATTTAATATGTCATCCTGGCAGCCTGAAAATAAACTTGTCCTACACCACGCCGTCACCGTGATTCAGGGTGACATCATAGTGCAGGACAAGTTTACCGATACGTGCAGCAGTGAAGTGTGACAGCACTGAAAAGGCCAGTAAATATTGGTGCGGTCGTTGCCGCCTTCTTCGGGTTCCTGATTCGCAAAAGTGTTGAAGATTGGGCGAGTTGGCTCTTCGTACTTGAACTGGTATAGCGCATTACGGGGAAGAAGAAACAGCCGAGCTCTGTCCTTTTGTGTCGGTCTGCTCGGCCGTTTCTTCTTCCCCGTAATGCTTTGAAATGTTTCACCAATAGGCCCACATCGCCACTCTTGTCGCTATACCAGTTCAAGTATGATTCGCAAACGCAGATCCAAACAATGTAACGCGTACGCCGGAACTCGGAAAACAGTTCGACTCCACTTCCCAACGCACCGCAGATGTATCCACGTACCAGAGCGTAACCGAAGGGTCACACACGTATTGACACGCCCACGGGAAAGCCACACAGCCACGAACGCGAGTTCATCTGCTCCCCAATTCAAAGTCACTCGTTGTTTGCGCGCACGCTACAACGATACACGTATACCGCCTTTATACGACGGACATTCCGGACAACGAGAATGATGGAGACGCGAAAAGAACGTCGCGGCAGGAGAGCTTACATAAAGGCGCTCGCGACCGGGTCAAGTAGCGAGCTCCACTTGACCGTGCGGCGCTTTGATATCACACAGAGATGCGTGCACGGCAGCACACAGTATAATTGATAGGCAGCGGCCCGAATCGTCCCGCGTGCTCGGCGACGTACCGGCACTAATAACCGTGAGGAATATACCAAAACGCGAGACTCAGCAGCTGGCACACGCGATCAGAAGAATGCGGTGCGGCTGCAATGCAGCTGCATGTATTGTTGGTATAGCTCCCAAAACAGCTCCGTAATCGATGACTTCTTCGGCGTTATTCCCAACCTGGTTTTAAGACCGAGCGCGCATGCATATATAAACGCGAATTCCGTCCTTCATACACCTTCAATTATACGTAAATCCCTGCCATGCCTTCGTCAAAGTTCGGTAGCGCAAAATCTGGGTCAGCGGGAAGGTATATACGGTGCCGCGCTTCAAAAGCACAAAGCTTTTATTGCCGTGTAAACAGCCCCAAACACTGCTGGGACATTTTACGTCTCCCATAACGAATACCCACCGGCAGGCAGCCAACTAAATATCCGATGAACAGGCTGAAATATGATTGAAATATAGCTGCTGCTCTTTCCCTTCTTCGGCATTTCATATATTTCGCATTTCCGGAAACGCGAAATGCAGGTCAGCTTAAGAACACAAAACCGCAGGTCGAAAACTATAAGGCGACGCACAAAGCGCGGAATATAACGACAACTATTGTTTGTTGTTGTTGTTGTTGCTTTTTCTTCCCCAAGCTGCCACACAGTCGGATCGCTGTAAAACTATCCGGTGAACGCGCCCAAGCAAAACGACCCACCGAATGCTTGTACGTCCAACATTTATTCTTTAATTGAATACATTTTGTGCGTTCCCATAACATGTCGCGCAATGTCTATATGCGCAAACACCGCGAACTGAAAAAAGTAAACCTTAGAAGATATTGCATGCAATAGATTTGTGGGGTTTAGCGTCCCAAAACCACCATATGATTATGAGAGACGCCGTAGTGGAGGGCTCCGGAGATTTTGACCACCTGGGGTTCTTTAGCGTGCACCCAAATCTGAGCACACGGGCCTACAACATTTCCGCCTCCATCGGAAATGCAGCCGCCGCAGCCGGGATTCGATCCCGCGCCCTGCGAGTCAGCAGCCGAGTACCTTAGCCACTAGACCACCGCGGCGGGGCAAGCAAGCAAAACGACCCACCGAATGCTTGTACGTCCAACATTTATTCTTTAATTGAATACATTTCGCGCGTTCCCATAACACGCCGCGCAATGTCTATATGCGCAAACACCGTGAATTGAAACAAAGTAAACCATAGAAGAGATTGCATGCAATGAGAACCTGCAATAATATAGATTGCTGTCCTAGTGCAACTTTCTAATTACCGAGAAAGCAAAGCACACATACACTAATACAAAGCTGTGAAAAGCGAACACGCACGCGAACGAAAAAAAACGCAATAATGTGCAAGCTACGTATACGACAGATTGTAAATTAAAAGGGAAATGCCCGACTATCGGCAAACGTTTCTTTTTTCTACGAGGCCGCAGGGCTATATAGCGTGTCCGCCCGACAAACAACTCTCGGAATGTGCCTGCGCCCGCGCCTCCTTACCTATACAATACTTTCGTGTATGCACGAGGTGCGATAACTCGCGAGGGTCGTTTCGCCGCTCCGAAGCCGGTTATACTTGACGCGGCCTATAGCTCTTACGCTCGACACACACCGGTAATCACCCGCAGGTCGCGGGTTCGAATCCCGGCTGCGGCGGCTGCATTTCCGATGGAGGCGGCAATGTTGTAGGCCCGTGTGCTCAGATTTGGGTGCACGTTAAAGAACCCCAGGTGGTCGAAATTTCCGGAGCCCTCCACTACGGCATCTCTCATTATCATATGGTGGTTTTGGGACGTTAAACCCCACATATCAATCAATCAATCAACACCGGTAATCAGCCCTTAAGAAACCCAAGTCCCGTCCACGAACGAGCGTAATAACACGCGCACTGGACGCAAATCAGGATAGAATGCCGACGGCAAGAAACGTAAAATTACTTGCGCAACGACTTGTACAGTAACTTTACACGGTATTCTAGCACACATGTGTTAACATGAACACGAACGATCACATTCCTACGTCCAGCAGGGGGCCCCCAACAGCGCCGAAAGTGCACGGCCATCGCAATTGATTGATTGATATGTGGGGTTTAACGTCGCAAAACCACCATATGATTACGGGAGACGCCGTAGTGAAGGGCTACGGAAATTTCGACCACCTGGGGTTCTTTAACGTGCACCCAAATCTGAGCACGCGGGCCTACAACATTTCCGCCTCCATCGGAAATGCAGCCACCGCAGCCGGGATTAGATTTCGCGATCTGCGGGTCAGCAGCCGAGTAACTTAGCCACTAGACCACCGCGGCGGGGGGCCATCGGAATGAGAAAAATACAATCTAATGAAGAATGCCTTGCGTGCAGAACTCACGACATGATCACGAGTCTCCAGACTGCCAATATGATGTCTGTAAAAAATGTGCACTTAAATTTAAGTACGTACTCGAGTAAACCTAAGCGTAATTCGAAGGTTGTGGGTTCGGATCTCACCGAGAAAAAGGGTGTTTTGCCACTTTAATTCGCTTCTAATTACGTCATAGTTACTCACTGTATACTGTTGAAGAAAACTTTTGTACCCTATGTTTTCCTATAGGCATAAATGTCTGTTGAGCTCAGTTAGTTCTCTGAAAAAAAAAAGTGTCTAAGGCACTTAGTAAATATAAACGAAATCTAACAAATGAATGAAGGCACAGGGAACGTTATTTGCAGGTATTGTAGCAATGATGATATATATGTGAATGAAGAAAGCAAAGTAAACCAAAAGACAACTTGCGACTGTCTTCCCTTAAATATTTGAGACAACCGTGCCCAGGAATCGAACCCGCATCTTGGAGCCTAACGGCGCGCGCCACTAACCAACCGCGGCGGGGTGCCCCGATTATAAGACGACTACAAGAGAGGGTGCAAAACAAACAATCATATTGCTACATGCATGCATATTGATATGGGGTGACGCGCATGTGTGCCTGACGAGGAAGACGAAGGGTTGTCTCCGATCGATCAATGGTGAACCAGTCAAGCCGTTACCACTGGTTTTAAATAAATCTAATCCCAAATCTCGTCGATACGGCGTCTTTTCTTTTCCGTAGCAATACAAATAAATAACAGCCAAGTTATTATTATTACTAGAATTCATTGGAGAGCGCCAGACGTAACCAATATGTAGTACATGGCACACAATCCGCCCGCAGGACAGGACAACTGAATTCGTTTCGAACAAGTGGAGCGCGAATCGAGCGGGGGCCCGTGTGCAAGGTAAAAGACGACACCCAATCCGCATACGTGTTCAGCTGACCGTGCTACAGAATGCAATTTCGAGGGCAGATGACAAAAGAAGATCTGCAGCCGGAGGCCGAAAAACCATCGAGGCCCCCACCATGTATACAGAGGCCGCATTTCCAGGCCACGGCGAGAGATTACGCGGCTTAAAAGTGGGTCGACGTGTGTGTACGCGCAAAGCGTTCACCGCCGAAACCACGCGTTAGAGACTCGCGGAGGAGGTTATTTTCGACGAACATTGGACAACAACGATACAGAGAAGGCGGCGACCGAGTATTTCATATCGCGCTATGGGGTGTATAGGGGCTCGCGTACTTCTCAAAGGTACACGGCAAAGATACAATGCATACTCGCGAATACCAGCATGTATACCGTATACACTTTCAAAGACTGCGCAGCATTTGACGTTTGTACCCCCACCGAAATGACAACAGAAGATTGGTCTATTTACGCAGCGGGTAAGACTGGAGACTCAGAGCGATGAGTAGTGGTCGGACAAGAAATATCGCTTATTGATTGATTGATTGATTGATTGATTGATTGATTGATTGATTGATTGATTGATATGTGGGGTTTACCGTCCCAAAACCACCATATGATTAACAAGAAGAAATATCGCTGAAGACAATGTTTCGACAATGAGGTTCAACGACGTCCTCAAGATCTAGGGCCTGGGACTATAGGACTCTATTAGCCATATTCTTCAGATAGGGAATACCCGCGCCCTGCGTGGCCGGTGACTTCCGGCACGCCGGATGCGTGAATAAATGTTGTTTCTCTCTCTCTCAACCGCCCGAGTCGAGAAACAAAACGGCCGCGAAGTCCTCTTGTCGACACGTCGGGTGGGCCTGCCTTCGTTCGATGTCTCATCAATTCAATCAGCATAGGTCACGTGAATAACAGCGCGCGCGACAACTGCTGGTGATCTAGCGAGCGCGTTTTCCGACCGCGCTTATCGTTACAAAGAGACTTTCGTAAACCACTTTGTTAGTTTGTTACTGCTTTTGTTGCATCTGGATGTGCATCGATGCGTCGCCATCTATATCGCGGCCAACCCTCTCGAGGCTTTGATCCCGAAAATAAACTAAGGCACAATCCCTCCCTCTCTCTCTTTCCGCGCCACTTGTCATAGCGTCTATCGCTGGACCGGGAATACATCTACACGAAAGTGAATATATAGCTCGCCGCGGTGAACTCCAAAGTCGTACACACCAAACAGCCGCGCACACAATCAATATGAATATCTGGAGCGGACAATGGAGACGAAAAAGCAGCATATACGTGCCGAGGCGACGCGACGCAAACCGGTATATATACCCACGCCATTGTCGACGCCGGCTTGGGAACCATCTTCTCTCTCGAGAGAGAGACAGACATCGAGGTCAGAAATGTCCACGCGCAGCGCGATCGCAACACACGGCGAGGTTTCTCGCAAATGACCGTGCGTGATGCACGGTGACGCCACCTGGAGAATGCGGTCGCGTACAAACACACACACATACACACGCACACGCACACACACACACACACACACACACACGCACACACACACACTGCAGGAGTCGGTCCGTGCCAGATCCGCGAAGGGGACCGCTGCAGTTGTTGCATCACGCGCACACTCGCAGCAGAGAACGCCACGGCAGCAGTAGACCGTATAGAAATCGCCTAGGAGAATCTTCGTTAGACGGTAGATTTCCGCGTGTACACACACAGGATGGCAGGAGAAGAACAAAAAAAAAAAAGGTTTTCTGGACTGCAAGGAGTTCGCTGACCCGTATCAGTCGCGGACGAGAAGACACGTTGTTGTGGCGGCTGGGAACGCATGGACAACGCCGGGAATCGGCGCTTCGGCCCCGCAATGCTTCAGTTACAGAGACGTCCACCGACGGTCCCCTAAGCGGATGATATACTACGGCGACGGTCCTCTGAGCGGAAGATATACTACGGATGGAGCGTCCCGTCGGGGGTTGTAACTATACCGTAATCTATGCGGACGATCAAAACAAGTGCATTACAATTTCGTCCAAGCACGTTTCTTTAGTTCCGAGGGACTGAAATGTTAGACGGTTGCGTAGCTGTTTCGAATGCAACGAGGTAGCTATATAAACAGCTTTCTAGCTATAGCCATATAACGCGGAGATACGAGTTAACGTTCAAATGTAAGAAATGTACTACAAAGCGACAAACTATTTTTTTAATACCATTCAGCCGCTGTCGGTGGTTACACAAAGAGAGCATTCATCAACAATAAAGACAATAATAAACAATTTTGAACGATACATAACGAAAGTGCCAAGCCTCCTTGACCCGTCCGTACGAAACCACCAAAATGTGTAAAGAGATATGCACTGAGCTTAAGGGCCACAACTCATAAGCGCGAAAATGCACGCGACAGTGACGAGCGATGCGACGTAGATCGTCTTCGCGCGATCAGTCGCTAGCGCAGGCAAACCTCATTCACGCGACGGCTTCTGCAAGCGAACTCCACTGTTGCTGGCATGAGGCCATCTACACGCACCAAGAAAACCGCGTAGTGAGCGGTATGCAATTTAAAAATAAGATATATTGTCGTGTAATGAAACGGCAAGTGTTTATGAATGCTTTGCAGCACTTTTTTTTATATGCACATGCGTAAACATTGCGTTATTTCTTGTTGCGCATACGTGACCCGGGCAGGGTCACGTGCACCTATGTAGTCTTTGTCTTTTCCGGTTTCTCGCTATTGGCTGCTTGAGCCCAGCACTTCCGGGCGATGAGCGACGGTTTCCAAATCTGGAGAACCGAGCGATCGCGCGAGAACGAGCACGCGACACGTCGCGCGAACGCCCTCTTTCGTCGCTCATAGCGTCGCTCGTCGCTGTCGCGTGCATTTTCAAAGCGCTTATGAGGTTTGCTCTTAACGGCAATGCATCCTCGCGTCATATGAAAAAAAAAAAAACCTAATACCTTATAAGACTCGCCCGGAGAGTTCAGGAGTCTGTCACAAGTATGCATGATGAAGCAGAGGAACCTCTCCCTCTCTGACACACTCACTCACTCTAATACACTAACACTGGTTGAGCGCCACAGCCTATAAAAAAAAAAAAAAACTGAACGTTATCGAGATCGGCCAGTCGCGCGTATGTATAATAGAGTCTACGTGCGGAAAGACCAGCGAAATTACGAAACGTTGTGGCCACCGCGTGTGACAACCAAGTGTTTACGAGCTGGCCTTCCTATAAGCGCATTTCTGACGCATCTTCCAAGAACCGCCACGAGAGACAGCGACCGCGTTTCGCGGCTGCGCGTTGGTTCTCGACCTTGTAATAAAAAATCGGCGGCGAGCAAGAACAAAAATTACTCATTCTCAAACCGCGACAAAGAGAAGTGAATCGAATAATATATTGCGCGGGAAATGCGAAATGTGCGAGAAATCTCGCCGCCGGCGGGTGGCGACGAACGACAGCACCGACGCGACGGAACGCAACAATAGAGAGTTTTAGTACTGCGGAATGGTGCTACGTACGCATCACGCAAGCGCCTTGCGTTACGTGGCGTCGTTTGCCACTAATCGGCTTTTAGTACGCCGTAGAACCCGCGTACGTAACGAGCGTGTAGCGTGTTGCGCCATCTGGTAGATCAAAATAGAAGCACGTGTTGTTGACAGCCAATGTGAGCCAATCCAAGTGTTATAGCCAGATTATGGCCATATTTTAAGCCACAGAGCTGGTCGGTGCTTGCCACAGAGGTGCTTGCCTTCGATGCCGCCATTTTGCAAAACGAAGTCTCGCGCTGTCGCGAACTTGTTCGAGAGCGGCGCGATCACCTCGTGCGTACGTAATGCGATACGTGCGCGTAGCGGTCTTCGCATGCGCACTACGCAGAACCTGGCGTCCTTACGTACGCAACGCCGCCACGTACGCAGCGTACGCAGTACTAAAATTCTCTAATAGAGCGGGGCTCATTCACACTCCAACGGTGCGTGTGTTTATGTGCTTCACGGGTATCTCTGACATCGACTCCAGACACGCACTTCCTCCTTATCGGGTGGATATGCGACAGCCACCGCCGGCGCAGAGCAACACAAACTAGGTAGTTTCGTTCTGCCCTCCCGTGATTTTTTTTTTCTTTTCTTTCTTTCTCGTCCTCGCTCGAATATGGAGTCCGAAAAAGGCGCGCCTGAGCAGCACGCCCGTTTGCCCTACATAACTTGGGAAACGGCGAGCGAGTGCCAAGCGGCGCCAACAAGCCGAGGCAGCGGAGCACTTTAAGAGGAGAGACGGGAGGGGGCAGTTATTTCTCTATAGCATGATAGAAGCGGGCTTCTCTTCTCCACCGTTGCGCACGAGAATGCGCACCAACGCGGCAACCGGTTCCTGTCGGCATCCGCGGTGAACGAGCTGCCGCGAACCGTGCCTAGCAAGCGATGGGAAATGGCCCGGCACGATTCGGATGACGCGGCCGTCCACAAAATACATCACTCAGTTCCACCTGTTGTTCTTCGGATGTCGCGGAGTCAGACAGCACTTTATAAGACCACATACGACTAGCAGTTTTGGAAGTATTCGCACTTCCTTGCTCCTTAATTACGTTCCTACAACCCACCAACAGGCCTAGACTGGCACACTTCTTCAGATTGATTGAATGATTGATTGATTGATGTCATTTCAATGTGGCTGCCGCCAACCTGAAGTCCGTGTGCATTTACCTTATATTCGGCATCACTTCGCTTCAAACACTTATAAAAAAGGTCCTGAATAAACATTCAGAGAATGTGTGTAGAGGAACGAGAAGGGTATCGCAGTAGCGATTTCATTCAAACTTCGATACGATACACACTACACACCTGTAGACGCTTGTGCAATTTCGTGGACAAGCGACAGCGAAACAGAGCGCGCATCAAGCAGCTTACAGGGTATACGCGCTATCGTAGAAGAAAGTCAAGGAGGTTCGTATACACTGGTGGTCGATCGGTGTGCGAACGCGCTGGCTAACACACGCTGACGGAAGTGAGTCCCCCCCCCCCCTTATTTTTTTTTTCTTTTCTGGCTCGCACCGCGGGCACGGCGACACGCAAAGCGTGTCACGTCATGAAGAAAACAATAAACGGTCACACGAATGGCTTCCTTGAGACGGCTGGATGACAAAAAAGAAAAAAAAAGAGGGCAAGTAGCGAAGATCGCCAGAAGAGGGAGAGGAGGGTACGCGCACGTCATCCATCTCTCGCGGAAGTTACGGAGCATGGGCGATTTTCGAAAAAGCCTGGCCAGCCGAAGTCATGCCTCGGCGGAATAACAAACACACACACTGTAGCTGCGTGCCTGAGTCAACTCAACTGTCCCCGTTGGTTTCCCCGTGCATGCAGCCCAGTCTCTCTCTCTCTTTTCGCACGCGCCGCTATACAGTCAATGTCCTTTCGAGCCAGAAAATGCACTCAAAACAGCGTAACCGAGCGTATACGGCTGCAAGCAAGCTAGTCAAACACGCAATGCTACGAGACGGGAAGCGAACGGCGCTGCGTATTGTGTGCGCTGAACAGGTGGGACAAAAGATTTTTTCGGTAACTCCGCAAAGTTCGTTCCTCCAAAAGAAGAAGGCTGCAGCCTGCAGGAGCAGCTGGATTTAGCCACCGCCATTCAAATCGCGCAACGCGAATACTCTGTGATGTCACTGAACCGGCGACAAGCATTTCAGAGATACATACCAGCGTCTTTATGGGACGAATCACTGAAGCGAATGACGCGCGAGGTATGAAACGTACACGCTCAATGAAACAAAACAAGTACGCGCGCTGTGACTTGTCAAGACTACAGTTGATGAAAGGCATGCCTTGTGTGACTGTGTGCACACATACAAAGAAATTTACTGTGCTCCCGAGGGACCAGATTAGAAGAGGCCGAGAGACCTCCCCGGTCAAGTCAGTGTGTCAACATTTCAGGCGGCTGCATTTCCGATGGAGGCGGAAATGCTGTTGGCCCGTGTGCTCAGATTTGGGTGCACGTTGAAGAACCCCAGGTGGTCGAAATTTCCGGAGCCTTCCACAACGGCGTCTCTCATAATCATATGGTGGTTTGGGGACGTCAAACCCCACATATCAATCAATCAATCATATCAATCAAAACATTTCAGACTGGGGACATGCTCGTTGATGAACTACCAGACGAGAAATTATACCCCACTGAGAGGGGGATCCATTTTCACCTATATAGAAAGAAAAAAAAATTATCAGGGACGCGAGCAGCCTGGGAGTCGTGCAACACTTGAACGTTCACGAACCAAGACGCAACGAGCTCATTGCGAGGCGCGCGCCTGCATTCCGGCGAACGATTTGGTTCCGTGCTCAGCTGGCGCGCGCAATCGGGCCCTTTCAGCTTTTCTTCAGCTTGGCACTGTGTAATCGAAAGATTTGAAAAAGCGGCAAAATTTACAGAAGACGACGACTCCGCTCTATGCTGCAAGCCCGTGACGTAGCACACGCCGTGGCATAATGGCGGCCGGCGCGTCAATCATAAGGGTGATGCGATTCAGACGCGATACCGACGCCTTTCGAGGCATGCAATGCGCAAGCACTCATACACTGGGAAAATATGCGCAG
Organism: Rhipicephalus microplus; assembly: GCF_043290135.1. Lineage (NCBI taxonomy): Eukaryota > Metazoa > Arthropoda > Arachnida > Ixodida > Ixodidae > Rhipicephalus > Rhipicephalus microplus. Next base: position 280,170,553 of record NC_134701.1, on the reverse strand, counting down.
TCTTCGAGTATACACGACCTTCAGTATGCGGGGATGCTTGGTATACGCTTCAATTTCTTTATATTGTCACGGGGTCGTGACGTGAACGAAGGTATAGCAGGCTGGATTATTCGTTGGCGCCGCAGAATTATTGCGCGATTCGAGAAGCACTTGTCCTTTATGCGCGCGGCTATGTGCGGCAGCTCCCCTCCAAAGAGAGAGAACAGAACTACGGCCGGACTAGCAGAGCGGGACGCTCCTTCAGTCGGGCCGTGAACAGAACGTGGACCTATCGCGAAAAGTACCGCAGTGATCGAGGCACTCCTGCATGCATATGCACACGCCAAAGACCGACTTCATTCGGTCGCTCGCCGCTTATTTTCTCAGACTCTAATGACCGTGGTGGCACATTCACTACACCGTTCCTGGCAATCGTTCACTATACAGCCTCGCTCCTGGTGCTTCCCGCTCAATGACTGGCGCGAACTTGCAAAGGACAAAACAGGACACCGTCACGATCTCGCCGCAAAACAAGAGACTCGCTTCTCACGCCAGAAAAACTCTCGCTGCTCGCACAAGCGGCCGCAACACATGCCATTGGATTGGATAAACTTTTATTTGGTCCTCCAAAACACAGATCACTGTGTTGCGCGCAGCTCCCACGTGGGGACTGAGATGCCAAGCTCCTCAGCCGCCTCGCGGGCTTGGTGGACAGCCCAGAGCTGATCTGCCAAGGATGAGCTGCGGATTGCCGCCTCCCATCTGGCAGAGGTGATGTTCGATATATGAGCGAATTTGGTGCACTGCCAGAGCATATGATCTAATGAAGCTATTTCCCCACAATGTGGACAAAGATTACTTGGGTATAGGTCAGGGTACATGATGTGTAACATTTTCAAAGTAGGGTACATCCGCGTTTGCAAAAGCCTTAATGTGAGTGCTTGGGGCCGGGTTAGATTTTTGTGAGGTGGAGGGAAAATCCTTCTAGACAGGTAGAAATGTTTAGTGAGCTCGTCCAAGTCATGCGCAAATATAAAAGAGGACCAGATTTCCCAGGCCGGTTCTGTAGGCTGTTCGATAACCACAACCTCCGTCACAGTTCAAACGACAGAACGCAAACTCAGTCGTGAGTCGACTGGCTCAGACCCAGATTGGGCCGTGAGTGTAATCCATCTGTGAGCGAGCCCGGCTAGGAAAAAATTTAGTGAGCCCGAGTCCGAGCGCAAGATATAGGCTCCTCAGTGAGTCTGACCAGCGCCTCCTCTATAAATAGAAACTACTGCATATAGGCAACGCAACGCTCCTTTCCATATTCTTTCGCGGTTACGTTGGTGAATAAGGTCCGGTGCCGTTTCAAACACAGCGCAACGCGTTCCCTAGAGCATTTTTTCAACACTGCATGCTGTGAGCGCAATAGTTGTGCCATTCTGAAGCAGTAGCGCAGCGAAATGGCGTAGCAGCCTCGCGTGCAAAACTTCAATTCAGTGCAACACCACCCAGACTATTGACGAATAGTCTAGGTGGTGTTGTGCAGTGTCAGGGACCGGGGGGGGGGGGGTGCGCACGCCGTTAGCGCTTAGTGATGGTATTTATTTATTTATTTATTTAGTATACCTCAAAGGCCCCAGTCGGGTATTACATGAGGGATGGGCATAACATATTAACGATTCAATCACGGTCTTGAATACATGTGGGTCAGAGTGGTGCATGGCGAAGGCAGGCAATTCGTTCCAGTCCCGGGCAACAAAAAAGGAGCGAAGGTGGGCAGTAGTTTGTGCTGGCGTTGGATAAACGGCTCGGGGATGGTTTGTAGGGCTGGATAATCGATGAAGATGGCTGGAAAGGAGCGTGATAAAATTTGTGATATATGACGACGTGATTCTAGGTTGTTGAGGTGGCCACGAGTTCGGAAACGCTGGAATGATAAGAGTACACGGAGTAGATGAACCGGGCTGCGCGATTTTGTAGAGATTCGAGAAGGCTAGATAGATTAGATTGATGAGGGTCCCAAACCGAGCTTGCGTACTCCAACTTGGGGCGAATAACTTAGGGTATGCGCATTGGTGCGACGCGACTAAATCGAATATTACCAATATTAATAAATGTACTGAACCAAACTTGTAATTCGCAGGTTCCGTAGACAGTCTTGCCGCCCCGCTGCCGCCAGCGTAATTTTTTTCCAATGACTATATCGGAATAGCGTCGGGGCAGCGGCGACATTCACTAGAACGTTTCTGTTGTTACCGGACGCACAAAGGTCCCTGCAGTCGTTGCACAGTCCCCGATTGCGAAAAGGGCGCGCTTTTCAGACACAGCGAGGTAACAACTGTGACGCTTATTCGCGTTCATCTGTACCCGTGAGTACGTTTCGTGCGTCATTTGTGCGTGAGAAACGCGGGGCACGCTTTGATCTGCTTGCCATTCGACACGTGACCTTCCGATTCGTCGCTATTGCGTTCATTGCTTCGCCTTTGCGACAAAGCTATGACTTCTTTAAACACACACACACACACACACACACACACACACACACACACACACACACACACACACACACACACACACGCACACACACGCACACGCACACGCACACACACACACACACACACACACAGCAGTGCAGGTCGCACATGTGCTCAGCAACTCCGATACTCGCTGTGGATGCCATATTGAACCACCCTGTGCGCCCCCTATAGGCGATGAAACTTGCGAAGGGCAGCGTGGTACGGAGGGGGAAGGGACTCTCCGTGAACAGTCCATGCATGCACGCGTTCCCTTTCTTTCTTTGTGTCGACTGCGCCAGCGCGTGTCAGCTTCGCCTTGCACGCTGTCATTCTTGAGAAGATGTAAGCGCCAAGCAAGCTAAACAAAGGACAAAGGCTATACAGCGCTGCAGTCAATCGGCGCGAACATCGCCAAAATGTAGTGCGGTTATTCCGCGACAACTGCATCATTAAGCACATGCAGCGTACGGCGATGAGCAAGCTGGAAGGAGGGAGAAAAACTTTGTCACACAAGAGAAAATGGAGCGGTGGTGGAAGGCACGGAGAAGCCCATCCGGCGTACGCATTCGCTACCCAACCCGGGATCTGGTCATGGGCGAGCCTATATACTCCCTGGACTGATCGACATTGGCTCTTTGGTGGCAGAATATACGTAAGGGGGAGGGCTATATCGTATGACAAAGAGGGGGTAGATATAACGTACGTGCCGAACTGGCGCTTCTAGGTAGGACACCGTATACAGCGTCTACAAATGTACATGCCACAGAAGAAAATGCGGTTCTGTAAGAAGTAGGAACCAGAAAGTTTTTCGGCTGCGTACGTAGCGCTTATAAGAAAGAAAGAAATAAAGAAAGAAAGAAAGAAAGAAAGAAAGAAAAAAAGGAAACCAGAGAAAACGAAATTGCGTTATATTTATAGTCCAGCCTAAAGTATACAGCCGAAATACAATGCTCTTTACAAGCCAGAAGCGCGCTTATTCTCGAGCTACAAATGACCGCCTATTATTCCCCCGTAGCTGGATTTCCCCACGCACCGTCTCTTACAGCATGCATCTCTACGACTGGATTGCATGGGTTGTTTCTGCGCTCCGGAAAACAGCGTCGGGGATGACGAAATGCAACGCGCATTAGCGATAGCATGCATGCATGCATGCATGTGTGAGTGTGTATGTGTGTGAGAGAGAGGGAAAGGCTGCTCTGCAGAATTCGGACAGTGTCACGTTTGCCGTGCGATTCATAAAGGGAAAAACAATGCTGCGAACGTTTTTTCTGACATCCATCAACTAATACACCAAACATGCCAAGAAACAGTTCTTTCGAACGGGACCATGCGAAGCGTGTAAAGTTAAGGTACGTACACTTGATACGACCATAGGCGTGGGCAGGGATCCCCTTTAGGATGTGCGTGTTGGGAGGGGGGGGGGGGAGCGTTGGTTCGTTGCAGTGCGCCCTTTCCCTATTCCTATAGTACAGGGAAGACTTTGTGGACCCTCTCTTCTCTTTCTCTTATGTGACCAAGGGGGGACCTCCCACCTCCGTGAGCACGCCTATGGCTACGACTACAATAGCTACCCCCAGGGGTTCACGAGACGTCTAATAAGCATCTTTATGTACACTAGTTTGAAAACTGTTGCGCAGTACCGCTAGCAAAGATGAGTAGCACAATGGACTCCGTGACCGAGAATCACCCCTGAAAACCGGGTCGGGAAAGCACTAGACACGCACGCACACGGACGCGCGCAGTAATCAGCGCGAATGCGCCTCGAGAATCCTAATACGCGGAGGCCACTACGCAAACAAGCAAAGCGCAAACGAGCAGACCGCATCAAGAGCATGAGAATCCCGTCTGAGAATCCTCGTCCAGAGCGCCGCATTCCTCGCGGACTGCCAACGTCGCGCCCCGCTCCGACCACGTGGGTCACTGGGTTAGGCGTCGCGACGCGCTCGCACGACGCCGCGCCGTCGAGTACACGACGATTCGGTAGCGTCAACGGCTTCTCCGCGCTACAAGCTTCACGTCGTACCCCGCGGGCACCGTAAGCACCCTTTGTCTCTTCGAGGTGGAGAAGAAGGTGCGAGCGACAACGCCGAAGGGCTATCAGGCGCCCCAGAAACGAGGCGAGGCGACGGCATCCGTGTGCGCATCTGGGCCCATGGCACGTCGAGGTACCTGCACGTCGTCGCGTGACCCGCTTTTGGCGTGGAAAAGGACGCCCACGCTGATGCAGGCTGCCACGTCGGGACAACGTGCGCAGGACGCCAACATCTTGACCGCTCCGGTCAGCGCTAATGCGGAGAGCACTTCGCCACACACGCCCCCTTTCCGAGACCTTCATATCGCACAGACTGCGCTGACCGAAGACACAAGTTCGGGGACAAACGGAGGTTCTGAACTGGTGACAAGTCACGTGATGATCCAGTCGAGTTGGTATCGGTTCGTGATACAAAGCAGCGCAGGGAAATAGAACAAAGCGTGAAGGGGAGGAACCACACGAATGATATTACCTGCTGCTACTGGGGACGTATATACAGTCGGACCTACTTATAACAATATCGGGTTTAACAATACACCGGCCACAACAATGAGAATTTACTACAGCGTCAACATTTGTGTGTTTTGTTTGGTGAAATATCCCTCTTACAGTGATGCCCGTAAGCCGCATTATCGGTAATGAATTCTGGCTGTTGGTACTTCGGGCCCAAAGGTGTTGAAACGTGAAATTCGCGAAACGAACGCGGGTGAAACCCGCATTCAACCACAACGTGCCCCAGGGTCCCTTTGGAGTCACATTATGCTTCACCGCATAACGCAATGGAACTGCGGCGAACCTGACTTTTCGAATCCACAAGAGTGCTCGTGGCTTCTGTCAATACACTTTCGAACCAGCAATTTGAATAAAAACTTGACACTTGGCAGAGTTTCAGCGTACGGAACTTTAGGCATTGCCACGCATTCGCTCTACAAGACCTGTGGCGGTCCCGTGAAAGTGTCCGAATTTTCAAGCACGTCGAAAAAAATCAACAGCTTTGTCATTATTATTACTGATGTTTGCCGGCATATCCCATCCCGTATGACAGTTCTCTCGCAACAGCCTGCCGTCCCCTATTTTGCTTTTTTTTACTTCGATGAACCCGTTCATTGCAATTATCAGTTATAACAACGAAATTTCCGTGACAATTAGGTATTGTTATAAGCGAGTTCGAGTATAGCTGCATTTTTTTTCGCATTCTGTTCCTTTGTTCAGCGTTGTGTTGCAAGGAGTCGTTGAAGAAGAAACGTCGTTAGATCCAACCTTTGCCTGATAGCCTTGTATTCGTCAGAACAGCTACCCATGACGAAGAAATGTCGCCTCGTCGAAAAGTTGGCGCCAGCGACACTCCTTATACAGGTGACGTAAATTAAAGACAGAAGGTAGTGAGTGCTCAGGGGCGTGAATTTGATGCGTGTGTCACACCGCTGTCCTCAAATCAAGGCTCTCTGACAGGCTCGTGAAAACAATACACGCTGTTCGATCCGGCTTTTGAGACTTACGGTCTATAGTATAATAGTGTTTAACTTGATCCAGCGTTATGCAGATACGAAAGTCACGCGAAATGGGCTGTACATCGGGTTCACGATCGGACGAATACGGTCGATATATAGGCGACAGGCCTTGTGTCCGTCAAAAGCACGACTGACGCTAGCAGACAGATAAAAATCCCCCGCAAAGTGGAAATACCAGAGGCTGCCTCACGTAAGAAACGGCCACGATTTAATCGGCGGAGCGCGCCAAGCACGGAAATGTGGAGCTATATTACCTGGACGTCGCCTTGGTCCCACGCGCGGTTTCGAACTCGCTTGTCCGATTTCCCCTTCCACTGCGAATACCTAATACCCCTGTCACACGGCCACCACCAAACTCCGTTGAACACCGTCAACGTAAATTTCCCCTAGGGAGTTCGACGCAGAAGGAGTTGTGGCAGTGTCACACTGCAATGACAAGGTTGCAACAGTTACCGCGAGGGGGCTCAGCTGGCGCTGTTTGATTTTCGGAAAAGCATTCTAATTTCATCTCTATTGATTTTTTGTGAATCCTCGTTATGCGGTTTTTACAAAAAAGCATTATTAAGTAGGTATGCGACTAACAAACCATTAAAAATACTTTCAAATAAAAACGCATTGGCTAAATGTAGCGATGGTGCTAGTGACGCTGGCCACATTGTGCTTTTAGTTGTTTTCTTGCCTGTGTAATTTTTCTCTGACCTCTAGACTGCTGGGGACGAGAGTACCTCGTTTTGCTGCGAAGGGAGATCGTTGAACATCCTTTGCGAAATGCTCCGTTTGCCTCCGTTTGCCTAAGGATGGCCGTGTGACACGGACCGCATCTTCGTTGTCGTAAGGACGCGGGAGTTAAACGGTCTTCGCGGGTGCCCGTGTGACAGGGGTATTAATCTGTCAGCCAAAAAAACCCCTTTTCACACGGAGAGCAACTGAGCATCCTCACGCTCAAACAAAAGGGGGAAAACTCCCATGGCCACGCGATCGAGTCCACGTCTCCGATGGCGCGCCTCTCCCACAATGCTGGATCTCGGCCAACTCGTTTGCATCGTAAACACAACTGCCAGCGTATCGTAAATTTACTCTGGCTCATCTTGACCCTTCGCATGCCCGCATATACAACCCCCTCACATTGATAATACAACGAAGCGCCGTCGGAAGGTCACCCAGCTCTCACGCGTGCGACAAACTGTTGCTTTTATATATATATTTTTTTTTCATCACACCGCCGGCTAGACGAAACCGGAAACCGCCGCGGGCGCGTTCGCCTGACCACCGCGCTCGATGGGAGCATTTTTTATTTTTTTTTTTTGGCTGCCCGAGGTTATCGCGCATGAAAAAAGCCTCTCGCGTTCTTTTGAACTTGCGTCTGAAACGCGACACGGCACCCCTCTTTCGGGTGAAACACGCGAGAATAGACGACATCCGATAGCAGCAAAGATACTCAGATCTATCTCCCAACCTCCAGAGAAGCCCCGTACTGTTACTGTTACAAGTGCGCGCGCACGATCAAATGCCCCCAAAAACACACGTTTCCGAGGAAACTACACACGATCCGACAGTTTTTCCTCGTCCATGCCGGGTAGGTGGCCGCCAAGCCCTATATCAGCGCGGTCACGGCGCTCTCTGTGTTTTACAACGGAAAGAGGCGGCCCGCCTGCGTTGAGATACAAGATCGCTGAACCAGCGATTCCGGTGTTATCTGACACCGTCGACGGACGCCTGCTGAGGCCTGTTTACCAGAGCAGCTACGCCAAAAGCTCTATGGCACCGCAAAAGGATTCACAGGTGCAAACGAAACTGGTGAGCGCGGATGAACGCCGTCGACCCCTTTCCTTAGTGAAAAGGCGAGTATGCCGCAATCTTCAACCGCGTGATTTTTCTAATTAATGCAACGGCTCACCTAAATGAGAATTTCAGAGATCGGGCACATGCCGAAATCGCGGAGGGAGAGCTAGAAACTATAACTGCAGTCATATTCTTTCGGCAAAATACTGCACTTGGCATCCATCCTAAAGAATCAGTTGTGAAATCCTATGGTTTCTTTTTCGAATGATAATAGTCCCATTGCATTCGTTTACCCTGCCGATATTGCTGAGCGAATTTTGCAGCAAACAACTTTAACCCCGTTGTGGTACCTCGGCGTATACATAGACGGTGGACGTTTAACAGCATTTGTAATTACGCGCCGTCGTGCTGGTGTGGATAGTGTAGGTTAACAAGTCCGACGCGCCACCAAATAACAAAAATAAGCTCAGAATCCAAGTGTCAGAAGTAAGAATCAAAGTTCCAGTCTTACAAGGCATATGCCGTCAGCTTTCGGCAGAATTGTCTACTGCTACTACTTTTCTTTTCTTTGTTGTTAATAGATAGCTCCAGCCGACTGCTCAAGCACAAAAGTTCGAAGTAGCCCCGTCACAGACTTGTCTCGGGACCTGCACGGACACAAACGCTGTTGTCGGCTATCAATTGCACATGCTGAGTGCTTCTACTACTTACTACTTATACGCACAAACAGAAGAACACTACGGTCGCCGAGTCGACAACCGAAGCTTTGTACCGTCGCTCGTTCGTGCCGCGCCATTTTTTCCCGTCTCGCTTCTATTCAAGGCCCCGAAACAGACTTGCCCTCAAACGTGTGCCGCGTTCGTGCTCGCACCAAAGCCGCCGGAGAGACGAGCGAACTCGCATCACATTCGCGCAGCACCAGCAGGGGGCAAATCGCGGCGTCGCCGTCACGATGTAACCGGGCAAACGACGGCGAGGCGTTCCAATACCCCCTTAGCCACGCGGCACAAGCCTGTCTTGGAGAGAGAGCGAACGAGCCAGACAAGAACGCAATCACTTTCCAGGCGGGGTCGCAATCGTCTCTCGTACGCGGAACACGTTGGCAGCGCGCCCGCTGCAACCGCCACCATCTCCGCTACGGCAGCAGGCCGCGGAGATGTCCCCCGTCCAAGGGCGTAACCGAATATCGCGCCCATGCGCGACAGGCCATCAAGAGACTGTCGTTTGCCGCCAGGCGAGCTCTTGCCGACTGCGCAAATCTCTTCCCCGAGCGCCTCTTTTCGAGCCAGATCAGTGGAGGAAACGGCGGCATCCGGAGGACCCAGCCATCTAGACCTGGGCTCCCAGCGGCGAGGTAATTTTCACTCGACAGCGCAAGTCCTCCAGAAGAACGTCCTGAGGAAGTTCGGGTGCTTCGGTGCCGCGGGACTAGCGAAGGGGACGAAAAGGGGGTAGGGGGGGCGAGGAGGGGTGACAGGGCAGTTGGCGCTCACACACAGGAACCACGGCGGACGACTATGGTGTTCAGGGTGTCATTTGGACATCCTGCGCCGCACTGAACCCTCCTCGCAACCGACGATTAGAGACTACAGAAAATAAGCGGGGAAGAGACCATCGGATGAGCCAGGTCCACGTAGTACCGGGGGATTTCCCACTCGAATCTTTCTTCATAGGCGGTACAAGACAGTGAAACGCTACCGCGAAGTGGGGCATCTGGGACGGCACTATGAGCCATGCTCGTGCGTTCGAGTCGCTCGCGGGCGAGTCATTCGATCGGACACACTGCGGAGCTGTGCCACCAGAGAGCGAGATAACTTCATGACGGGTGCGGCCTCTAAATAGGAGTGGAAGCCACAATGAAAGGCTAGACTTTTAAATGTCACGAACAAGTGCGAAACTAGTGTCTCGAAGAGACACTCTTTTATGGCAGTGCTACGCCAGAATGTCATTCTACATGAAGCTTAATTTCCTTACTTAGCAATTTGCCAACTCTGCCGAGTCTTCTATAAAAGATTGTACTATCGTGCTTAGAATGCTTATACATGTTTTGACTATTTTGACAAGCAGACAACATTAGTCAAAGGAAAAGGTACAGCGATTTTGTGATAACATGTCGGCAATCCGCTGAATTACTGCTGATTGCTATGCAGTAAGCTCTTCATCTGAGCAAAAACGAATGGGTTAGTCTTTGCAGTTTTATTGCACCATTTCCATCTACTGCCAATGTAAGAAATTATGTGGTTTATGCCCTCAGAATGCCAGAGACTAAGGCACACAATCTGTGCTCTAGGAAAGTACAGAAGAAATAAAAGACCCAGTGAATTAGTCTGTGTGATCCTGCTATATAAAGCTGCTGTTGAGCTACATTTGATTAGTGTCTGTGCATCTCTGTGGTGCAGGTGGCCCCAGCATGCGTCATGGCTGGCATCGGAAGGGAGTTGTGCACGCCTCGCTCCCGGCACTGGCAGTCTGGCTGCTGCTGTTCCTACACCTGCCAAACAGTGCACATGGCCGCCACTGCCAGAACGTTCCAAAGGTGCCAGGATACATGTGCGATTGTGACTCGCGCTTCGGCCATGATGACCTTGGGGGCTGGCACCTGTCCTGCTACGGCACACAGGCCAACGAGCCGCAGCAGGCATTTGTCATCGAGTATGCCATCAACGACATCATTCGTGTGCAGTGTGATACCGCGGCCCCATACCAGACAGCGTTCTTCCAGAACTTCAGTGTGAGTGAGGTGGAGCGCTTCGCCTTTAGCTACTGCACCATGCCCAATGGCTCGTTCGCCCAAGTGCTCGAGGGGCTGGATGTGACGTCATTGCAACTGGTCAGCTGTGAAATAGGTGACACACTGGACGCACGGCTGTTCGAAGGCCTTGACAAGCTCAAAAGGCTCACTGTAACTGGGAGCAAGGACCTGAGGTTCATTCCAGAGGACACATTTACAAACCTCACCACACTAGTAAATCTTGAGCTCAACAACAACGCACTCGAAAGCCTTCCTGAGAAGGTCTTCTGGCCACTCAAGAACATTACTAGCATCCAGTTGGGCAGCAATATGCTGCAGAGTTTGCACTCTAGTCAGTTTAGGGGTCTCGACAAGCTCATCAGCATTTACCTCTACAAGAACAACCTCACCGAGCTGCCCCAAGGAATCTTCACCAACCTCACATCAGTGAAGAATCTCGACCTCCTGCTTAACCACCTGACCAACATCACAGACAGTGATCTTGCAGACCTAAGTGGCATAGAGAATCTCAAGCTGGGTGGGAATCCCTTCACGATGCTTCCCGACACCCTGTTCAGGAATAACAGGCTGTTGGGAGATCTAAATCTCAGTGTCCTCAACAAATTGGGATCTCCACCCGAGCGACTTCTCACGGGACTAAGCAGATTGGAGAATATCACACTGCTGGACTGCAATTTTACAAGCATTCCAGAGAAGTTTTTTGCATATGCAGGAAATATGAAAAACATTCGAATGGTCAACAACAGACTTACATCATTACCAGCAAACTTGTTCAAAGAGAACACAAAACTCCTCAACTTGGACCTGAGTTATAATGACCTCAATGAGCTGCCATTAACAGTGTTTGAAAAGCAGTTTGTCCTGGAAACTCTGATTTTTTACAGAAACAATTTCGTCGCACTGAAAGCAGGGCCTTTCGACAACTTGATTAGCCTGAAAGTGCTTAGTTTTGAATACAACTTTATAGAAAGCATTGAGCAAGAAACATTCCAAAGACTGCAAAAACTGGAGGACTTGAAACTTGGAAGAAACAAGTTGAAGGTGCTAGAAGGAAATGCTCCTTTTGGTCTTAACAAGAAGCTCAAGCGAGTCGACCTTTCAAGAAACAACCTTATTCAGTTCCCAGACGTCAACTGGGACATCTATTTGGCCTTGGAGAAGCTCAACCTTGACTACAACAATATAACTTACTTGAGGGTGCCAAACCTCATCTCAACCAGCACAGAAGTTTCTCTGCGGTTCAACAAAATAAAGGCTGTGCAGGTCACGGAACTGGAAATCCTAAAAAAGTATGAAACAAAAGAAAAAACCTACAATACTGACACAGCATCAGAGCATTACTATCACTTGGACGGAAATCCCTTCGAGTGCAACTGTCAACTCTATGACTTCATCAAGTACTTGTCAGACAATAACCAGAAGGACATTGCATTGTTCAAGAACTCTCCATCTTACACTTGCGAAAGTCCAAAAGTACTCAGAGGAAAAAATCTCTTGGATGTTGACCCTGAACAGCTTATATGTACAATCAAGGAGAACTGTTCAGATGAATGCACATGCTACTTTCGGCGGATGGACTACACAACACACATGGATTGTAGGCAGGGCAACCTCACAAGGCTTCCATTAGTTTCACCAGCAAACACAAATGTTCTGTACTTGCAAAACAACCAGATTTCAACCGTTGAGGACCTTAGCTCTCAACAGTGGGAAAACTTGACTCGAGTGCACCTAGATGGCAACACCTTGAAAGAATTTGACGCTAGTAGACTTCCACGCCGATTACAGTATCTCTCTCTCACTAACAACAGCTTGCGCTCCATGAAACCAGAACTTATGGCCATGTTTGCAAACAGTTCTGCCACTCTCAGCCTGTCACTGAGTGGCAACCCATGGATCTGTGACTGTTCTACATTCCCCTTCAAGGTTTGGCTACGTGGGCACGTCTATATGATAAAAGACTACCTGGACATAGCATGTGGTGAAAAGATAAGCCTCAACGACACCTTGGCACTGTCCTATATTAACGAGATACCAGACTCAGTTTTCTGCCCAACAGACTACAGCGTACAGAAGAAGCAGTTAGCAGCAGTATCAGTTATCTGCGTTTTGCTCGCTGTGCTTCTTGTAGTGGTGTTGATCCTCTATTACAGAAACCGCCAGACCATCATTGCCTATGTCTACATCCACTTTTACAATGTCTTTGTTTGTGTCTTCAGTGAAGAGGACCTGGATGAGGACAAAACATATGATGCCTTTGTATCATACAGCAGTGCTGATCGTGACATTGCCATGGCACTACTCAACAGCCTCGAAAGCAATGAAGAGAAGTTCAAGCTCTGTATTCATGAGAGGGACTGGCTGCCTGGTTACAACATCAGCTGGAACATCGTCAACTCTGTGCAAAACAGCCGCAGAACCATTCTTGTGGTATCCAAGGACTTTCTCGAAAGCCTCTGGTTTCAAGTGGAGTTCCATACAGCCTACTACCAGATGTTAGAAGATCGTGTTGACAGGCTTATCGTGATTGTCCGTGGTGAACTGCCGCCAAAGGAAACGATCGATAAGGAGCTTAAGTTCTTGCTCACCACAAAGACTTATCTCATCTGGGGTGAACGCTGGTTTTGGGAGAAGCTAAAGTATGCAATGCCACATCGAAAGCAGGTTCCACCGACGAACAAACTGGCCATGAGGAACCGTCCAAACACTGCAATGGTCAAGACTGTTGAGGACCAAATTGCAAACCTTACAGCTGGCCAAAAGCAAGAAAAAGCAAGAGAAAAAGTAGATGAGCCAGAGGAGCCTCCGGTTAGAATAGAAAACAATAACCAGGACCAGACAAGTGTAGTGGCACCTCCAAGAAAAACTCTGAGAGGTCTTGGAACTATTGAGCCTAAAGTCCAGCCTGTGTAAAAAGATGCTCATTTTGACACACACCAAAGTGAGAAAGGACATTGTGTAGAAACAAATGAGATAAGAAACTTTTATGCAACTTTCAGAGTGTTAACTCCCCCAACAGAAAAGTGAACTGTGTATAGGAACTGCAAAATGATGTGGTGCAGTTTGCTGCGGCCTAGGCAACCTCACTCACTGTCTGTGCATCCAGTGTGTGTGTATGTGTGTGTGTATGTGCATGTGCCGAGTGCCACAAAGTGCAAGTGAAAACTCATAATGGTGCTATTACAGTGCATGGTGTTCATCATGGGAAAGCAGAACACACAGACAGTGCCCCATGTCTTGTAAAGGACAGTATTACCAGCACATCACCAAGAAGCAAAGAACAGAATGTGCAATGGTACCTGCGAGCAAACATAGAGCAGTGTACAAAGTCAACTCAATAACCACCAGATGGTTGTAAACAAGTGCTGAATACTCAGACAATCTGTGTCCAAGGTCACTGTATTTGTAAAAAACCATAAGAGTAACATAAAAAAAATTTTGAGGGCTGTTTTGTTTGCACTGTCTTCAATATATCAACTATGAATGTGTCAAATTTTTTCAAAGCCAAGAACATAAACCATCGCTTTACTGTGGTGCACCGTTTACTGTGCTGCAATCAATGCTGAAAGATGCACTCATCAAACGCTTAAAAATTGCCATGTTACCAACAATGTCAATGAAAGACTTACAACACTATAAAAGATAAAGTGGGAGTATACATATAGAAGACTACATGACAAGCCTTCAAACCAGCAGTGCGCCTAGCAGCAATGACACAGAAACAGGGCCGTCCAAACCCAGGAATTTTTTCGGAGAGTGTTTACGCTCAGAACGGCTAACTTTAGCAACTGGTGGTCAACGCGAAGGCTTGTGAACTTGTAAATAATTTAGTATCACTGAAAAAGTTAAGGCATGAAAAAATTTCTGGGGGTGTCAGAACCCCCTCATCACCCTCTTAGCTACCAGCGCTGCACAGAAAAGCACCACACAACCAGCCACCTTTTAATTCAGGAAGTGAAGGCAAACAATGAAAGCAGGTGAATGTCTTGAAAAAGTTTCTTTACATACTCAGAAAAAACAATGCCCTAGAATACTAGCAACCACTGCTTCTAAAACATACTTTATTTACATGACTGTATGTCAACCGATTTGAGTTAAACTTGGAAATGTGAAGCTAGGGTGTCTACTTGCCATCGAAGGTGAAACCCATACTGCCATTGACAGCAGTACAAATGAGCAGTCAGGGACGCTACTGCGAGATTACAACTTCATGAAGGATGCGGTGCAAGTTATAGTCATAGAAACGAAAAAAGTCTAAAAGACGGAGGGCCAACTAACAGCTGGCCTTACTTTTGGAAGCACTCAGTGTACCATGTAGGCACAAGAGTATACATGCGCACAACCAGTCATTTCTCTGCACGTGCTGTAATACTGACAAAGACTGAAATCGTAACACAAACAAGAAAAACGAGGAAAAAGCCAAAGTTTGATATTTGCATTGTGAAGCAATACCAAAGGAACATGTGAAAGGCTTCTAGCAATTCATGAACCAGCATGTCACGGAATGCGCAGCACAGTAACAGCGAAAGCTGGAAAAGTGGCCTTTCTGGAGTCTTTTATAAAAAATACTCTTGGAGAAACAACCACAGGTTCACTTGCATGGCAACTTTTATAACATAAGTCATCATCACACTTGTGAAGTATGGAAGTACTGACTATGCCATTACTCATTATTCTACATAGAAGCGAGGTATCCACAAAACATTTCCAAGGCATTATGTGCATTTCGTTGATGTCGTCCCCGGTGACGATGAAAAAATTATGGCTGAACTTCATGTAATGAACTAAAATCATTCAACAATCCAGTCGTTCTACAATTTGAATAATGTGATGCCTTGTGCTTATTGTAATCTTCCGAAATTCCTTATAGCACATACTAGTGTGATTGCTTCCCCGACATAAAGCCTGCATATGGTCCGTTCGTGAAGCAGTTGCAAGCACCAGCGTGGCTCTGTGATAAAAAAAACTGGGCTGCCACACAGAGTGCCCAGGTCTGAGTCCTGTACATTGTATCCTGTACATCTTTTATACACTTCATTTTTTTTCTTGTTTCGCACAAGAGCACTTACGAACACCAGCGGCAGCAAACAACTATGGCACCATAAATGCATGTTCGAATCGTGTAACAGCTTTTGCTGTAAAAACATCAAGAGAACAACACTCTTTCTCACTGTCCACTATACACGACTTCGCTCAGTGCTTTCACAACTGCTTCGCACGAGAGCCATGCAGAGTTCACTTCTATGTTCGCTCTCTGGGCTCTACAAACCAGCTTCTAGGATCATGAACCCTCTTGTCAGCTGGCTGATCCACACTACCAGCATATGATTGGCTACCTCCCTAAAACTTCCCATCCAACACAAGTCTCTGTCGCCAACTCTCGCAATTTAAGCAGGAAAATCACATGCTTTACTGCTGCATTTACCATCCTAGCGGTCAGCACTAGGTACGCGTTCTGCCTTGCTCTCACGTCCTTCACATTGATCCAACTGCAAGTAATCTTAATTTTCACAACTACTACTGTCTCCAAAATTATTTTTATTGATCTGGCATTACTACTAGCATAGCCAGATACATCATGTCCTGCACTATCTGCCAGAATCAAAAACTCCCGACATATTGCTGCCACACAGAAAACATTTAAAGGGGAGTTTAATGAGAGTGGAGGCACGAAAGACTGTGGAAATGACAGAGGCAGCATCATTGTTCTCCTCTTCTTCTCCAACTCCTCTCGGTTGTTCACTTCCGGGTACACTTATTCATAACATTCCTCCTCTCAGACGAAGTCCTCTAGGTGAGTCATTTCTGCATCCTTCGTGCGAACAGCTTCAAGAGGGCAACATGCGTCACCTCAGTCTTGTGTGAACGGTGGTCACTTGAAGTGAAATGCACTATCTCATAGTTGATATCGATTAGATAATCGAGAATGACAAAAGACACAGGGTAGTCTGCGAGAAGCTTTTGGCTTAAGCCACGTTGGCGTACGAGAGTCCACAGCCATACAAAATCACCGGGAACATAGGTCACGTGTCAGCATTGACTGTCGTAACATGCTTTAGAGTAGTCTTGCGCGGCCAATGTATGTAAGCGTGTAAATTGACGAGCTCCCTCTGCATGACACAACATCTCGGTAATAGACAAATCGTCTAGGCTATCGCAAAGAGAGATAGTATCTAGCGTGTGACACGGTGAGCGAACGTAAAGGGAGAAGAAAGGGCTATAACCTGTCGTTTCGTGTTTCACAGAGTTGCAAGCGTATGTCACGAATGGTAACACTTTGCCCAAGATCTTGTGGTGCGAAGCGACGTACATCGACAACATGTTGATCAATGTTCGGTTTGTGCGCTCGGTCAGTCCATCAGTCTGTGGGTGATAGGCTGTGAAGTGCCTGAATTCTGAGGCACACGAGCAAAGTAATTCTTCCACAACATCGACAGTAAACTGACGACCACGGCCACTTATCATCACTCGAGGAGGCCCGTGCCAAAGAACGATGGAGTGGAGTGTAAACTTGGAAACCTGGGCTGCCGTGGTGGAGGATAAGGTCGCCGTTTCGCAATACGCGGTCATGTAGTCAGCACATACTATTATCCACTTGTTGCCTCTAGACAAACGCGGGAACGAGCCGATCTGGTCTAGGCCGACCTTTTCAAAAGGAGTGCTAGGTGGCGTTATTGGCACCAGGTAACCGACCGAAGCTGACTTAGGTCACTTGTGACTCTAACATTTTGTACAACTAGCTCCAAAGGTCTCGACTGTTTTGCCTATTTGGGGCCAGTATAATCAGTCTTTAGTGCTATTTGGTGTTCGCACAGTCCATAAATGATCAGACGTCGAATCATCGTGCATAATACGCAGAACCGACGTGTATAGAGAATCTGGCTCTTATCAGCAAACTAAAGCCACTTCCATGTCCTGTAACATCATCTAAAGTTGTTGCTGTCAATATTTATGGCCCCCTTCTAGTCACTGCCACTGGCGACCGATGGATTGTGACAGACGTCTGCCCTTAGATGAACTATGCTGAGAAAGCTTCTGTGACTACCGGTTCTGCATTTAAAGATTCAGATTTTGTTCTGAAGGACTACTGTACCATGGCACTTTGTATGTTCTGGTCAGTGACCATGGAAAGGCATTCCTTTCACAAATGGTTAACAAAGTTCTCCAATCCTCCAGCTACACCCACAAGACCACTTTTAATTAGCATCACCAAACTAATGGCTTGAGCTATTTCATTACACACTTGCCAACATGATCGCCACCTATATTTAACCAGACCACAAAAACTGGGACACCCTTTTACCATTTGACCTTGTTAACGATCGTTCCCCCGATTTCTTTCTGGGCCATTTCTTTATTTACTTCCAATGTAAACCAACCTCCATCTTTTTTTAAGCAAGACATTTCACGACTTGCTAGTGTCACCAGTGTGCTAGCACAAATACAGAAGCCAGACAGTAAGACAGGAAGATTGTTTATCATGCATTGCCTCATGCTGTATCCTTCTGACCTAGTGACGAAATGCTGCTGTTGACATATGCTCGCACACCAGGATTGTGTGACAAGTTTCAGTCATGGCTCATATTGAGATACACAGTTCTGGAGCACACTTTGCCAGTGAAATATCACGCAGCACCGTTTTTAGCCCCTGCCAACCGCCGTTGCCATACTACTGAAGGTGTCCACGTCTACCTCATTAGCCCTACATGTGACGTTCGTCTTGAGCTGTAGAGGCCAGGGCAGCCTGTTTCTATACTTCTTGCAGGAGTAAATCTTTTACAATCACTTGTTTAATTTGATATTTCGTTAAGAAGATGTTCAAGTTGATTTCTTCATGTGTGCCTCTATTTTTATGAGGTAATGCTATGAATACCCGTAACAACTCTATCAATACCTTCCCTGGTTTCTTTTCTTTAATACTATACCAAATGCTTTTACCCGAACCACTTGACTAGAATAGCGCACACATAAACAGGCACCAAGTAAACAACACAGCACAAGCACTTGTGTCACGTTTCTTACTCTGGCCTTGTCTAATTGTGCACTATTCCACTACCATTATGTCACCCCAAGCCTAAACTACTCTTCTAGACTTATTACCCTAACCATCTCGCAATGACTGGAACAGTAAATCACAAGGAGGGAGCGGAATACAAAGTGATACACCAACGCTCAGTGGCAGGCTGTAATGCATAAAGGCAACACTAGCTGGTGGTGCACAAAGATCACTTTTAGTTGCAGCTCTTGATTAATCAAAGTAAGGTCACAGCTTGCACAATGAACATTATCTTCATTTGCGATTGCATAAATAAAATTGGCCCGAAAGGGAGACCACAAAAGAAGACAAACGTAAATATCGAGCACAACAATGGCTGAGTGGGTACAGAGTGAAGCTTCTGAGCAAAATTTACCATGTTCGAATACTACCACTAAACACTCTTCTTTTCCAAGTGAGGAAATGTTTAGATGACAGAGACCAACTGGCCGAATCATTATAAAAATTAAAAACAATATAAAAGGTACAAAACGTTAATACCAACATTTTGGTAAACTAGAAATCAAGCTAAATGTAGGCATGTGTGCATATTTGAAAGCTTCGAGTACTCGAACGTATATAACAGTAATCAAATTCACTTCAATTTCAATTTAAATTATTAGAAATTTTATAGTATTCATTATGAACCAATAGATTTACATTATTATGCATGTAAGCCATTGTAAAGATGGTTCCTCTGCAGTGGAACCACCTTCTTTTTTTCAAAGACTTGAAAACCCTGCTCTGGGCAACCCCCTCGCATGTGTTTCAGGAGCTTTGTTATCGCATAGTGATGCATTACATTTACTCCCTCACAAAACTCACTCGCACTGTGAGCATAGGCATGCGTGCTGAGGGAGCTTAGGGTGGCCACTCCCCTTGATATGTCGGAGGAGACCACCAAGTCTTACGGCCAAACAACGAAACGTTCCTTTCCTCAGTGAGGAAGCCTTCATTTTTGTGAGGCCGCCTTATGTCACTCTGAAAGCTTCCTCACTAAGGAGCCCTCGGTGAAGGCTTCCTTGGCGCTTCCTCAGCTTAAGGTTGCTTTGGGGCTACCTTCGTGCGCCCTTAGGTCCGCTCCTTGCCCTGAACGAGCGCTTCGCCTCACAGCTAGCCCACGTGATGTTTTCGTTTTCGAGGCAACCCTCCCACCCACCCCCTGCGGGGAAACAGGAGCGGCGAGCGTGCGTGCACGGTGCCAGGCACGACGGCGCGCAGTGTTGCTAGAATGCACCACGTTTTGCGCTCGACTACGGTGGCTTTTCACATTCAGTAATCGTAGTTGGAAGAAAGCGTACACGCGTCTCTATATTAACACTTCAATTTGGAAGTGATGTGGTGACCCAACTTTTTTTTACAGAATAAACGCTTGTGAGCAAAGCTTATATTCGATAATCTCGAACGCAGGAGCGCGGCAACCATTCCTCCCGCAAGGACGGGTTAAGGGAGCTTTCAGAGTACGCTTGCTTCCTCCGTCGGTACTTGGTTGTAAGAAAGCCTCACGTAAGGAGAGGACGCGGTCAAAGGAAAGGAACGTTTCGTTGTTTGGGCCTTACCCATACTCACCCCCTACCTCTACACATCTGTAGATGTACCACCACTGTCTAAAGGCCAACTTCGGTGATTTTTCGAGGTCAATGAATCTCAATGAATTTCGTTGAATACGTTCCTTTGCACATTTCCATCATTCATGCCAAATTACAGGCTTGAGAGATGCGATAATTGTTTGCAAACGAATTTCAAAGATTGCCTCGAAAAGCTCAGCTCACTTGTCATCATTATTGGCAACAGTGTCTGTGCAATGACATGTCTGGCATGTCAATGGAAGTGACGCAGCCGATGGCGTCGTTACTTTGGCCGCTACAGCGTTTATTGTGCTAGCCAGAAGGCGACGGCGACGGTGTTTGGCACGGGAATTCTTCCTTCCTCCCTCTGTGTTGCTAGACCAACACTTCCATGGCCTGGCTTCCAAAGTTTCCATGCTCCGTGCCGGCGGGACCAGTATGCAACTTCCGGTTCTTACCAAATTGTATTTCATATGTAGACAGTGGGCTTGGTTGGGTTGCAGCTTCAGTATTGCGCCTTTTTGCTTATTAAAAATTATTGTCGAACTTCCTGAGCATTTCAGCTATTGGGTTTGTGACAAAGTGTCTCAGAAACAAAGAAACACCTTTACAGTGACATGGTCAAGCAATCGCCAAAGTTTGCCTTTAAAGTGCAGAGGCATGGCCACCTAGGTTTTTGTTACTAACTGTGACCGAGGACGCCTGGTGCCATTATTCTGCATTCCAAGAACAGCTTACTTCCCTCCCTCCCTTACCCCTAGAAATACAGGCATAAAAAGCAGGCTGTTATCAAAAGCATCTGATTGCTTTATCTTCACTTTTGCACCGATTGCCATGCTTAACTATTCTCTTTGAGACGCCATCAAATGTGAACGTACAAGGGGGTAAAATGAAACTTGGCTTGTTTATGGGGAACCCTATGTATGCCTTCAACTGTGAGTGAGAAAAAAATTCTGCTTTCGCTCTGTTTTGGCTTAGTTTCTGGCGATATTGCATTTTGTGCGGGAGACCATGGCAGTGCCTGTCAAGCAGTCAAAGTGGATGGTGGCATACAAAACATCACAGCTCGATAGAGGGCAGGAGACTTGAAATGTGCAAGTTGTAGGCGCACCTCTAAAACACAATTTTCTTTAACACTACCTATGCATTTTCTTAGCACCAAAAAGATGCCACAATTTCTCTTGTATGGCACTTAATTAGTGCATGTCAGCTTAATTATCTTGAGTGTACATTTAAACAAATGTTACATGAAGGTAATGATGCCTATATTTTCTATTAATAAGCAAATAAAATAATGAACAAGCACTATGATTATTATGAGAATATGATTATTCACAACATCTATATGTAACAGATTAATTTCATTAAAGCTACAAAATATCTGACCTTAACCACTACCAATTACCTAAATATATTTTATGCACAAAAGCTAAAAAGCTTCTGTGCATAATTTAGAGGGTGGCCCTTGCCTAGAAGGAGCAAAGGAATTTTTTTTAAGCACTTATTCAAAATACTGCAGCAGGAGGGTGTGCTAACACATTGTGGGCCTAAAGAGAAACAATGACTTGGTTTAGATTTACAAATTGTTCTTTTGAGAACTTGAGTGCCATATGTTTCACTATCATAAGATCATTATTATTTGAGAAAATCAAAGTTGAAGTTTCAGTTGTAAATTCTGTATAAAAACCTCCGCGCATGATGTCGAAAATTTCAACATGTACTGTATTTACTCGCGTAATGAATGCACTTTCTTTCTAAAAAAGTCTGAGCAAAGCTGAGGGGTGCATTTATTTCACGGGATAAATTTTATGAAAACTTTTTTTGGGAGGGGCACAAAATGTGGTAATGAAAAAAAAGTTAGGTCGCTCAGCCTATCGCAATGGACATACGCGTACACTGTTTGGAAATAGCTTCTTTGTTGCACTTCACTCATTTGCAATTGCTGATGGCACTATCTTTTGCAAGCTGTCCCTGCGCCGCCCGCGCATGCCATAAACGTGTTTTGCGGCTATCTATTCGCACAATCGTTTAATCGCAACAGTGGTATTTTCTGTGATCTCGAGGGGCGGCCAAAAGCGTGCACTACAATGTTATGACGCACTTTGCCAACTTCGCGACAACCTCGCACGACGACCGTGAGGACAGCATTAACATTGTAGCAAGTAACCAACATTGCAGCTACCTCCGAAGCATCAAAACAGTCCGTCGATAACAAGATTAACGACAAATTACTGCCGCCGCCTCGCTTCTACATGAGAAGTGCCTCTACGCACGGATAACAAGCAAAGCGAGAATTAGGGATGCTACCGTGTTGCGAAAATCATCACGACCTTTTCGGGACGACAAGCTATTTTTTTCTGGTTTTCCAGAAACCTGCAACACGATAGCGACGAATGACTCTCCGTGACAGCAAATCCTGTCATCGCCGCTCGAAAATCGCATGCTCGTGGTTGGGCTTTTCGAAACTGCCAGCGTCGGTTGGCAAGGGCAGTTTCGTGACCTTCGCGCGCTGTGTGCTTATCAGCTGCGATGTCTTAACACTCGCACCGTTCGTGAACTCTGCTGTGACGCACAGATAAGACGGGGGACGTTACGCTTGCAGATAGAAAGAAAAACAATACGGCATGCGCCAACGGGCGAAAGGGAGGAGGGAGGGAGCGAACCGAGGTGGGTTGGCAAAATAATAATATACGGAAGAGATCCAACAGGTGAGAAGGTGCCAGGTGTCGGTTAGGGGGACTGCAGCGGATAAATGTAAGGGATGCATTTATTGTGTGGGGAAAAAAAATCCGAATTTTGATTAATGAAGTTGGGGTTGCGTTTATCATGCGAGTGCGTTCATTACGCGAGCAAGTTTGGTATTCTGCGCATTTCTGCGACATTGGCTCGATGAAATTTTCTGAAATTTCGTATGCCTTGTCTCTGGCACCAACAAATGACAATGTACTTCATTTTTAGTGATTATAGGCTATGTAGAAGCCAGTAGCTGCTTTAGTGATTATAGGCTATGTAGAAGCCAGTAGCTGCTTTCAAAATCTATGAAGCCACAGTGTTTGAAGCTAAAATCTCAAGTTGACGTCTCCACCTGCATTTCTTGCTTACCAAGCAACGTGCTGCGCTAGGAGTGGTGTTTTCGGTATTGTGAAATTGTACTTTACTCAAATGTGAAATATCATTCCTGTCTTTAGTGTCCCTTTAAGGCACAGCAAAAGTTGCTCTCATTTGCCGAACGGATACCATGATTAATGTCTGTCTAGGAAGTACACCGGCCAGAAATGTCAGGCTAAGACAAGCCTTGCTTACCTTGCCGTCTTCCCAGTACTTGGCTAACACTTTCTGTCCAGAGAAAAGCCGCTTCGGGCCAGATGGCTTTGAGTCAAAAGAGCTCCGGTCACCCCCGCGAGGTGCAGGTCTAGAGCCAGGTGCCAAGTCACAAGCCTGAGTGGTGCGACGTCTGTCCCCGCCCTCAACTGGGGACGGCCTTGGGTGACTCCGGTTGCTGTGGTTCCCTTGATAAGTTCGTGACTGTTGAGGAGGCCCACCGCCTTCTTGAGAGCCCTGTACAATGCACATGTTCTGAGGTTTTTTTCTTTTACTTACAGCCAAGGCATCACGTACAACTCTGTATTACTAGTGTTGAAGTCTAGTGTGGGCTAGGTCAACAAGCAAGGAGACATACTACGACACAATTCACAAAAATGGAAGTTAACACATTAGCACTAGTGAAAAAAGTTGCTACAGCACGTGGGGCCTCTATATGGTGAGCGCCATGCTCTTGGAGTGAACGGGGAATGGACACAGTAGACGCAGTCGGAATAAACCAAACAACACACATTTATTTAACTACATTTTGATCGACGATATCGTCAGCCAAATTATTATACATCAATAATCATCAACAAGCTAAGACATCCTTAAACAATATTAAACAACACTCAACAACATGACAAACAAGGCAGTGTCGCTAACGCTCGACTCAACACGTGGGCCTACCGCAGATGGCCCGCGGTGCCGTCCACGGCAGACCCACCGCTGGAGAAAACCGTCCTCGCTACTGCCCCACGCCAAACGACCAGCTTATTTTTTGCACGTCGTTACCAAGGCGTGCCGCCAGGCATTGCCGCCGGCACTAACGTTTTCTAAGCATGATGATCATAGTGGTGATCAATGCTCGCAAACATGACGCCACCTACTGCGCGATAGTTGTGACCCCTGAATGCGGCTTCTGTGCGAGACACATGCGCCCCGAGGCACAAACAACTTCACAAGGGGTGTCGCACCACCACATCACAAGCATTAGAGCTTATTCATTAAGGAACTCTATCCAGAGCAGTTCCTGACATCTGCGAAGCTTGTGCTGGTGGTCCTGAATTATTATAACATAAATCATCAAAATTATTATATCTCAAAAAAACAAGAAGGTATCGAACACAAGACATTAGGCGGGTTAGCACGAATGATTCTGTCACATCAGTTAGACCTTGAAGGGATACTCAAGGCAAATAACAATTTACGTCAGAGTGAAAGCTCAATGTATGAACACAAAAAAGGCAATATTAAAAACAGTGCCTTACCAAGAAATTGGGCTAAATGTATCACACGACATGCGCCATGAGTGGGACATTTGAGAAATTATCCCGATCACGTGAGAGTATACGCATACAAGTAATTGTTATTAATCAAATTAGCTGGAACAAAAAAGAACTTTCCGTGCATCAAGAGGTGTAATAAAACTCTGCCTATCCATTTCTGTTTGATTTATAGTAAAAAAGAACTGCCTGGCGTTACTATGGGGAACGGCCCGAGTGGTTCAAATGTTTCGTTTCTGGCTGGCCAGGCTGGATAGGTGGTGCCACAAAGTGGGACCCAGTTGAACCAAGCAAGGAGAATCATAGCCTCCACGATTGCAAAAAATTGTTCAACAGCTGTTGTTGCGACTGTGGCTCCTGCTGCTTTCACTCTGCTGCAACTGGTGTCAGCAGCTGCATAGTAAAGGCAACATTGGGCACCGCAACTGTGACGTCTGAAAAACCACTCTCATATGCGGGTGATTTAAAGTCCACTAAAGCGATGCGGACCATAAAAACATAATTTCATTTTAGAATGAGCACTTCCTTGGCACAAAACTGGCACTACGAGGCTTCTGAACCACTATTTCCACCATCACCATCAACTTAATATGTATTTGCCTTTAGTGTCTATTGAAGGTGTACAAACAGTAACACATAATTTCAAGTTTTCTCTATATTTAGAGAAACTTGAAACATATTGAAAAAAGTCACATATTACTCCTAGCAATTTTAACCTAGCTTGAGTCACAAAATTATGGGCACTTTAAGCTGACACATTTAGCTTCAGCTTAAAGTATAACCCTCCAAATCAGGGGTCTCAAATTCATCTTAACTAGTGGGCCGCAGTCACAAAATTTAGTACCGCAAGGGCCAGGACAATGAAGAAGGACACGGCATGTGAGTGTGTGGGTGTGTGTGTGTGTGTGTGTGAGGGGGGGGGGGGGGGGGGCTGCTGATCAAAACATGAGCTAATATAGCTATTTGTCAGGCCTTTCTTGCATTTCATGAATGAACAATTCCTGAAGGAGATTTGGCATGTGGCTTTGAGAACCTTATCAATACAAGGCATTCTTCTCTTCTCCAACTGGAAGAGAGGAAAAACGCGGAATTTCGAAATGGGGGGCCTTGAGCAAGATCGCCTTCAGGCCAAGAACCTTCGAAGTGAAACCCGTCAGTCAGCCTTGCTCAGCAAGTCCCTTTCTGGTACCAGCAGCTATTAGCAGGATGGAAGCTCATGAATGTACTTATGGAGAAAGAAAAAATATGAAGAACAGAGGCATTCAGATGCGTGCCGGAGTGCCAGCAAAACTAGAGGAGGCTCTCACTCAAACAGAGGAATACTTAGAGTGAAAGCAGGGGTCTCTTAACGCGTGGCCCCATGTTTAATACACCTGCTCCAAGTTATCTGTTTCACTTGGAACGTGCCTTCTTTCCCAAATCTGCCATACAAAGCTGGAGGAGACTTGATCCTCAACATATTGATCAGGCAGCCATCTTATTGCTGCCTGTTGTTCACCCACAGAACAGTGGGTGTGCATCTCAGATCCACCACGGACAACTGTCGTGACTTGATGGTCAAATAAAATTGGCAAGAGGTGCTAGTGTACCTCACCACAAATCGCACAGCTAAACATGTCTTTGCCATATTCATGTAAAAGGGCATTGTGTAGCACCTTCAATAAAAATACCAAACAGATGGCCCTTGCTATTGTTACCGGCTGCCCAAAACACATTAGCTAGTGTATCTCTCTCTCTCTCTCTCTCTCTCTCTCTCTCTCTCTCTATATATATATATATATATATATATATATATATATATATATATATATATATATATATATATATATATATATATATATATATATATAGAGAGAGAGAGAGAGAGAGAGAGATAGAATTGTTACGTACAATCCAAATGGTGTACGAATAACTGTTTATTGGGGCGAACTTGTGCCGGAAAAGTAAAGAAAAATGTAGCGGCGTCTCTAACAGGCGATCAGCAAAAAGGGATCAATCTCCGAGAGACCCTCGAGCGGTGCACCACTTCTTTTTCATCAAAATCCCGTGCTGAGGAGGCGCGCGCCGTCACGGCCTTTTCTTGTTTGATCATCAAGCCGCTTATCTCTTGGGGGGCGCACGAACTAGCGCGCGTAGTTTGAATACTGCATTTGCCTTGCGTCATTATCCCTCCTCTAAAAACGCATCGACCCGATGCGTAAAAGCAGTGTTGCTGAGATGGTCTGAATGCGTGGTTTCCATTGGAGAAATAGGTATTCCTCATAATCGGGTGTGTATAGTTCGATGTTCATTGCCTGTCATAGTATGGCTTCATTCTGACTACATGCACGATTTCTGTGCTCCTTCGGCATCTTGATGAGCTCACTTGTCCTTCCGGTGACACCTCGTAGTTCAAGGAGCTGACGCGACGAAGGACTCGGTAAGGGCCGAAATAGCGGCGCATGAGCTTTTCGGAAAGGCCAGGCGTCCGCACGGGAGTCCAAATCCAAACTAAGTTGCCTGGTGCGTAGTCGACTCCTCTCCGACGAAGGTTGTAACGGTTTGCATCCACGCGTTGTTGTTGTTTTATGTGATGTCGCGCCAACTGCCGTGCTTCTTCGGCTTGCTGAATGAATTCGCTGATGTCAGGCTTGTGCTCTGTATTGTCGCCTACAGGCAGCATTGCATCTAATGGTGTGGTAACTACTCGACCACAGACTAGCTGGAATGGCGTCACTTTAGTAGTCTCCTGCACAGCAGTATTGTAAGCGAAAGTGGCGTACGGCAGTATCTTGTCCCATGTACGGCGCTCCAAGTCAACGTAAATGGACAACATATCGGTTAGAGTTCTGTTGAGTCGCTCTGTTAGCCTATTCTGTGGACAAGCAGCGTTTACGGGAAAACCCCGAAGTCCAGCTCGGCGATATTCACACATTCTATAAAGATGGCCAGCTTCGCCGCAGTGATAACAAAGCAGAATTCGATCAGGAGTGCGCCATATATCAGCTTTTCGGATCCTAGTCTCGGCTGGGGACGGCGTAAATCGAGGTTTCGGAAGATGCGTGCTTGCTGCGGCGAAATAAGGTCCAGGGGCGACGAAATGAGGTACAGGGGCGCTTTTCAGTACCTCGGCGTATGAGACTGCGGGCTGCATCGGAACCGACGCTTGAACAGGCTGGGCTTGTGGCTGCTGCTCACGAACTGCCTGTCTCACCTCCTCCCGAACAACTTCCGCTAATGACGAGACCGTTGAGGGGTTGCCGTTTAGCTTCTGGAGCTCTTCTCGAACCACCGATCGAATGAGCTCTCGTAATACCTCGATGCCATTCCCGAAGACTGCTGACACCGCGTCTACGGATGCGACGTTAACATCTCGATTGTAGTGCCTCGCTCGTTGTTGCAGAGTCTTTTCCACCGCTGTCGCCTCGGTGCGAAATTCAGTGACGTTCCGCGGGAAACATCGGAGCAAACCAGCAAAAATCTCCTGCTTCACCCCACGCATCAGGTGCCGAATCTTCTTGTCCTCGCTCATATTTTGATCAGACCGGCGGAATAACTGGCACATGTCTTCCACATACATTGCGACGCTTTCATTGTTGCGCTGGTTTCTTGCTTGCAAGGCAGCTTCAGCTATTTCCTTGCGGTCTGTACTCGGGTATGTGGCCA
The DNA here is from genome assembly GCF_043290135.1 of Rhipicephalus microplus. NCBI lineage: Eukaryota > Metazoa > Arthropoda > Arachnida > Ixodida > Ixodidae > Rhipicephalus > Rhipicephalus microplus. The sequence continues at coordinate 280,142,156 of NC_134701.1, read as the reverse complement.
GTAGCTCCCGTCGGAAATCATCCCACGATCGAATGGTACCTTCATGGTTTTCAAACCACGTTCGTGCGCTGTCCTGCAATGCGAAATGAACTCGGCGGAGCTTCCGTTCTTTGGGCCATCCGTTGCAGTTGGCGACGCGCTGAAAACCCTCCAGCCAATCCTCGGCATCTTCATGAGGATCGCCATGAAAAGGGTCCGGCGTCCGTGGCTCATCGACAACGACGTGCGTGGCAGCGACTGGAGACGAAACGGCATGTGCGGCAGCGGTTGGAGACGACATTTCGGTACTCTCATTGGAGACAGCTGGAGACACTCTGGGCTCTGGTGGCAGGGGAAATTCCGGCGACTCACCACGTAGACGACGGCTGGCGCGCTGATGAACTGGCGTGAGCTAAGTTGGTTCGACTGCTCGTGGTTCCGGGCTGCTTCCTCGAAGTCCAACTGGGTTTGGGATCATTACCCAGCACCTCAACCAGAATTGTTACGTACAATCCAAATGGTGTACGAATAACTGTTTATTGGGGCGAACTTGTGCCCGAAAAGTAAAGAAAAATGTAGCGGCATCTCTAACAGGCGATCAGCAAAAAGGGATCAATCTCCGAGAGACCCTCGAGCGGTGCACCATTTCTTTTTCATCAAAATACCGTGCTGAGGAGGCGCGCGCCGTCACGTTTTTTTCTTGTTTGATCATCAAGCCGCTGATCTCTTGGGGGGCGCACAAACTAGCGCGCGTAATTTGAATACTGCGTTTGCCTTGCGTCAATATATATATAGAAACGGGGTGTTGAACCAGCAGGAGTTGACTCGGCGAACGAAAGCTTTATTGAGCGCAAGGGCTAACTGAACGCAAGCCTGCGATCACAGCAAGTCTTCTTTCTTTTCTATATTCGAGCTCCATGCCCACTGCCCTCGTTACAATCACCCCCGGGCGATGAGGGAGCCATCCTGGCGACCTAAGGACAGGTGTACACAGAAGGGTCATGGTATGGCTTGAGCCAAGAAATGTGTACAATTTCTTGTCCCCGACGGCGCTTGTCCGGAGATGCATCCAGTGGCTCGACCAGGTAGTTGACAGGGGATGTTTGGCGTATAACTCGATAAGGGCCATGGTACCTGGACGAAAGCTTGTGGTAGAGTCCTGGAGGAGTAGAAGGAATCCATAACCACACCAGTGAGTTCGGTGCAAAGCTCATAGGCGTGGCTGATGCGTCGTGGCGATGTTTTTGGCGCGTCTGGTCATGTGACGTGATCGCACGAGCAAGCTTCCGACATTCTTCAGCGTGTGCTGCTGCTCGAGAAACGGTAGTCATCTCTGAAGGGTCCGGTCGATAAGGAAGAATAGTATCCATTGTTGATGATGGCTCGCGTCCATAAAGAAGAAAGAAAGGCGAAAATCCAGTGGTGCTTTGCGTTGCAGTGTTGTAAGCATATGTCACAAAAGGCAGTATGCTATCCCAATTTGACTGGTCGGATGAAGCGTACTTGGCCAGCATATCTCCAAGTGTACGATTAAAACGCTCTGTCATCCCATTAGTTTGCGGATGATAGGCTGTGGTAGTGCGGTGTATGATGCGACACTCGCTCAACAACGCTTTGATAGCATCGGAGAGAAAAACGCGGCCGCGGTCGCTTAGTAACTCTCGAGGTGCTCCATGCCTTAAAACCAGGTTTTGCAGTATAAAACACGCAACGTCTTTTGCGGTAGCAGAAGGTAACGCAGCTGTTTCAGCGTACCGCGTTAGGTGGTCGATAGCGACAATGACCCAGCGGTTGCTACTCGAAGTATAGGGAAGTGGACCGTAAAGGTCGATTCCGACACGATCGAAAGCTCGTGCTGGACATGGCAACGGCTGCAAGGGACCTGTGGCATGCTGAGTGGGCATTTTGCGTCGCTGGCACGTAAGGCAAGACCTTACGTAACGGCGAACGAAACGGTACATACCGCGCCAGTAGTACCGCAGCTGCAAGCGAGTGTATGTTTTTAACACACCAGCGTGGCCACATTGCGGATCATCGTGGAACGTGGCACAGATGTCAGAGCGCAGATGTCGGGGAATGACGAGCAACCACTTACGACCCATCGAACTGTAGTTTCGGCGGTAAAGCAGGTTATCCCGAATAGCGAAGTGTCCTGCTTGACGGCGAAGCGTCCTGGAAACTGGAGCGGGCGTCCGGTTTGACAGCAAGTCCAAAACAGAAGAAATCCAAGCATCTTTGCGTTGCTCGGAAGGCATGTCCGAAATGCTGATGGCCAAGGCAGCACTGGTGGAGATAGGCGAGCCGACAGGTTCTGAAGCCAATGGCGAACGTGACAGGGCATCGGCGTCGGAATGCTTACGGCCAGAACGGTAGACAACACGGATATCGAACTCCTGTAACCGCAATGCCCAACGAGCGAGCCGACCATTAGGATCTTTTAGTGAAGATAACCAGCAAAGCGCATGGTGGTCTGTCACAATATCAAACGGACGTCCATATAAATAAGGCCGAAATTCTCCAATTGCCCAAATAATGGCAAGGCACTCCTTTTCAGTTACACTGTAATTCTTCTCGGCTTTACTGAGGGTGCGGCTGGCATAGGCAACGACGTACTCGTCAAAGCCATCCTTGCGTTGGGCCAGTATGGCCCCTAGCCCGACACCACTAGCGTCTGTATAAAGCTCCGTTGGAGCAGATGGATCGAAATGTCGGAGTATGGGAGGCGTGGTGAGAAGCCGTCGGAGTTCCTGAAATGCATCATCACACGCCTGCGACCACGCTGACAAATCAGACCTTCCGGCAAGAAGATTGGTCAAGGGGGCGATAATGGAGGCGAAATTGCGGACGTAGCGCCGGAAGTAAGAACATAGGCCGATGAAGCTTCGAAGCTCTTTGACGGTGGTTGGCTTTGGGAACGCCGCGACTGCATTAAGTTTCGTAGGGTCCGGGAGAATGCCGTCTTTAGAAACCACATGGCCGAGAATTACAAGCTTGCGAGCGCCGAAGTGGCATTTCTTCAAGTTAAGTTGAAGTCTCGCCGTTGAAAGGCACGTAAGATATTGCTCGAGGCGGCTGAGGTGGGTCGCAAAGTCGCTTGAGAATACCACAATGTCGTCCAAATAACAGAGGCACGTTTTCCATTTCATACCTCGCAAGACGGTATCCATCATTCTTTCGAAAGTGGCAAGCGCATTGCAGAGGCCAAAGGGCATAACGGTGAATTCATATAGTCCATCCGGTGTTACAAAGGCTGTCTTCGGGCGGTCACCCTCTGCCATGGGCACCTGCCAGTAGCCGGAGCGTAAATCTAACGAAGAAAAGAACTCTGCTCCTTGTAGGCAGTCCAAAGCATCATCGATGCGCGACAGAGGGTATACGTCTTTGCGCGTTATCTTGTTGAGTCGGCGGTAGTCAACGCAGAACCGGATGGATCCGTCTTTTTTCTTGACGAGAACAACCGGTGAAGCCCAGGGAGTGTTGGAGGGCTCGATGATGCCACGTTTCAACATGTCGTCCACTTGTTCGTCGATGACACGGCGTTCAGCAGATGACACACGGTACGGACGCTGCCTTAGTGGGGCTTGTTGACCGGTGTCAATACGGTGAACGACCGCAGAGGTTCGGCTTAAGCCTGACTGGTCACGATCGAATGAAGAACGAAAGCGGAGAAGAAGATTTATAATCTCTTCGCGCTGAGTTGGTGCGAGCTCAGAGTCGATGGCATCCGAGAATACGTCCAGAGCATCATTAGGCACGTTGGTAGGAGTGACAGCACAAATTGGGAGTGAAACCGTTGAATCGGGTATAGTAGCCGGAAGAATGCACTCGCAAGGTTCGTACCTTCCCAGGCATTCTCCACGTAGTAAGGATGACGGGCTGTCCGAGGGATTGCACACATAAATGGCAGCGTGACCATTTCGAAAAATGACGACGGCAAACGGAAGCATGATATTTCGACGGCACGCAGATGGGACCGATGGCATAAACAACACAGGTGATTTCGGGGGGGAGGCACATGACACCGAGACAACAACAGCTGAGAAAGGTGCAATGTCAACGTCAGAAGCAGCAAACACTCTACACGAAGTGCCATCGTCGGGGTCATAGCACGACACAGATAATGCGAGTTCGGAACGAGCACAGTCGACCAAAGCAGAATTTGACGAAAGAAAATTCCATCCAAGGATAACGTCATGCGAAGAACGGAATAAAACTACAAATGAGACGACGTACATCGCACCTTGAATGACGACTCGTGCAGTGCACACAGCTGAAGGCTGAATATGATGGGACGTAGCTGTCTGCAAAGATAGGTCGGTAAGTGGCGTGGTCACTTTCTTCAAGTTTCGGCACAGTTTCTCGCTAATTACAGATACGGCAGCTCCAGTGTCAACAAGTTTGTGCAACTTTATGCCATCAATATAGAGTTCGATTTCGTTCGGGGGACAGCAGTTAGGTCTTGAAATTTTCGCTGCCAACGCAGTTCTTGCCTCCGGAACTGCGCCCGTCAGTTTTCCCCTCACGGTGGGCTGTTGCGACGCAACATTGGAGAAATGGATCTGCGACGAGGAGAAGGCGAACGGCTTGAGCCGGATGGGCGGCGACCGGTACGTACGTCTAGAGGTAGATCGGCAGGAACGGGATATCGCGGCTGAATGGGCATGTAGTGTGAGGCCCCTGCAATGTCATGAGAAGGAAAGCTGCGACGGCGGCAGTGACGAGCTATGTGGCCTGGGATGCCACATGAAAAACATATTGGCCGATTATCCGGAGTGCGCCATTGGCTGACGGTAGGGGCACTTGTCGCCAAATAAGGTACCGGAAACGGTCGTGCAGGCGGCGGCTTCATATAAACGTTCCGAGTTGTTTTGTATTCAGCCGGAGACGGGACAGTCAACGGGTGGGCAGGTGGCGTCGACGAATAAACGTGGCGAGTTGCTTCGTAGATAGCCGGAGACGATGGAGCGCGTGGCCGAGCAACAGCGGCTGCATATGTTAGTGGTGCGGTAACAGATGGTGGAGCCGGAGCTGGCGGCAATGCTTCGGCAACTTGCGATTCAATGACCTGACAAAGCGAAGGCGATAAGGGTGCCATCGGCTCGGTAGTTCTGGTGATTATAGATAGCTGCCTGGCGACCTCTTCGCGTATGAATTGCTTTATGAGTGGCATTAAAGCAGAGTGGTCGGCAGTGTCATGGCGATAGTCGAGGAATGAAAGGTCCGCGGTGTCTTGAGCAGCGCAACCTGTGGAAGCACGTTGCCTACGCAGCTCATCATAACTTTGGCAGAGCTGAATCACCTCGGCGACTGTCTGGGGACACTTCGCAGCAAGCATTTGGAATGCACCATCGTCGATTCCTTTCATTATGTTTTTTATCTTGCCTGCCTCATCCAGAGTCGGGTTGATGAGCTGGCAGAGGAAGAGCACATCTTCGATGTAGCTCGTGAAAGTCTCATCTGTTCTCTGTACTCTGCCACGCAAGCGCTGTTCAGCACGAAGGCGGCGGACAGCAGGACGTCCAAAGACTTCCGAGAGGGTTTTTGCCAATTCCGACCACATACTGAAATCACTTCGATGATTTCTGTACCATAGTTTCGCCACGTCGGTCAGGTAAAAATTCACATTTGTGAGCTTATCGGCTGCGTTCCACTTATTGTACGCGCTCACCAGTTCATACTCGGCAATCCAGTTTTCCACATCTTGGTCCTCTGTGCCACCAAATATGGGGGGGTCGCGCTGCCGGAGAGCGCCAGCGCAGAAGACAGGTATGGGTGCGAGAGCTGGAGTGGCGGCCTGAGACGGTCCCGGATCAGTCATCGCAGAAGGTGGTTGGAGTGTGCGGCTACGAAGCTCCAGGGTGAGGACCAGATGTACCCAGCACCTCCACCACTTGAAACGGGGTGTTGAACCAGCAGGAGTTGACTCGGCGAACGAAAGCTTTATTGAGCCAAGGGCTAACTGAACGCAAGCCTGCGATCACAGCAAGTCTTCTTCCTTTTCTATATTCGAGCTCCATGCCCACTGCCCTCGTTACAATATATAAATATGTTGTAACTGAAGTGTAACCTTATCAGTTTTTGGCTCAGTTATAGCCAAAGCTTCTATCTCTTGTTTCACTTACCTTGTTTCCCTTTCCCTCTTTACTTTGAGTCTTTATATTGCAACGTACACTGAAAATAAACGCCCATTCTACCAGCTTGTCAGCTTGTGTCTACTTCGCTTGCACCAATGCGCAGGGACAGGCGAACGATGCAACAGTGGCAACGAAGAACCGGAAAGAAAAACCCTGGATTCAAGCAGGACGTCAGCTACGACGATGGCGCACCAGCAACTGCCGGACTTCGACGACGAGAAAGAAAACTGGAAGGCGTATGTCATCAAGGCAGAAGCATACTTTGAGGCAACAGGGGTGACAGAGTCAGCCAAGAAACAGGCGTTGTTGGTGGCAGCCTTAAGTACTCGCACTGTCCAGATACTATCAGGAAGAATAGCACCCAAGAAGCCTAATTCTTTGGAGTACGAGGACGTTGTGAAAGCCTTGGACGAGTTCTTTGATCCCAAGCGCCATGAGATTGCAGAAAGTTTCCGCTTTTTCAACCGCTGCCAGCTGGACAGTGAGTCTGTTCAAGAATTCATTACTGAGATTCGCCGAATCGCGGACAACTGCAATTTTGATACCATGCTCGATCGAATGCTGCGGGATAGAATAGTGTGCGGCATCAAATCGAGTGCGCTGCAAAAGCAGGTGCTGACAAAGAAAGATCTGACGTTAGAGGACGCCGAAACAATGGCCCTCGCAGCTGAAGCGGCAGAGAATGATGCCTGTAAAATGGCCGGCGAAGCATCAGCTGTGCTCAGAATCAAGGCGCGGTCCTCCACGAGCAAAGAGGTACTCGCTGAATGCGGGCGTTGTGGCAGTGTCAGACATAACAGTAATGCCTGCCGTTGGAATAACGCGCATTGTTATCGTTGCGGTGGACACGGTCATCTAGCTCGAAAATGCCAGAATGATCAAACCGCAATGTCTCGAACTCAACAAGCACCCTCGGAAACATGCGGCCGAGTCCTGGCTGTTAACGAAGGGGAAACAGATGAAGGCGTTGATGATAGCCTGCACATTTGGACGCTAAGATCGACGCGGGAGGAAACTGTGAAGCCCCCAATACGGCGCAACTTCACGTGGGGAGGTGTTGACGTATCAATGCTTATTGACACTGGTTCACCGGTCTGCGTCGTGTCACGTCAGGTTTTTGAGCAGCACAAGAACGCTTGGCCTCTGCTGAAGCCATCACGTATAAAGCTGTCATGCTATTTGGGGAAATTGCCAGTCCTTGGAGAGATCCTGTTGCCGGTATCGTACGTCGGTGCAACCGTAGAATGCCCTTTGGTAGTGCAAGATTGCTGCGGTCCAAGTTTATGTGGCCGAGACCTAATTTTCCTTCTGAGTGACGCAGGCTCCCCTGTTCTCAGCCTCTCAGCTGAGCCGCCGACTGCACAGCCGTCTACCAACACACAGGTCCTTCCGGATGTAATCTCCGAGTTTGCAGACGTCTTCAGCTCGGAACTAGGCCTCATCAAAGGACCTGCGGCACACCTTCAGCTGAAGGAGGGAGTCACACCCAAGTTCTGTAAGGCCCGCTCTATTCCTTTCGCGCTACGCGACAAAGTTTCTGAAGAGCTCGATAGGCTAGTGGCACTAGGCGTTTTGTCACCGGTGCCACATTCCGAATGGGCTACGCCCATTGTACCAGTGCTTAAGAAGATTGGCACCATTAGGATTTGTGGCGACTTTAAGGTCACCTTAAATGCAGCAAGTGAGCTGAAGCAATACCCATTGCCAGTAATCAATGACATGTTCGCGTCCTTAAACGGCGGCATGCATTTCAGTACACTAGATCTAAGGGATGCATATAACCAAGTTTCGCTGGATGACGAATTGCGCCAGTTGTGCGTAACTAACACGCACAAAGGTCTTTTCTGCTACAACAGATTACCTTTCGGCATTGCCGCTGCGCCAGCCATTTTTCAACGTAGGATGGAAACTGTTCTGCAGGGCTTATCCGGCGCGCAAGCTTATCTGGACGATGTCTTGGTGTCCGAAAAAGCAGGAAGTGACGACGTGCTCAAAGTCGTTCTGCAACGTTTCCGGGAGAGTGCCGTTAAACTACACCTTGATAAATGCAAATTTCGGCAGGCGTCTGTTACCTATCTTGGCCATCGAATCGATCAGCAAGGGCTGCACCCAATAGAAGAAAATATCGAAGCAATCGTTGATGTTCCCAGCCCGAAAAATGTAGCCGAGCTTCGTTCGTTTCTTGGCATGATCAGTTTCTACTCAAAGTTTTTGGCGAACATATCGTCTCTGCTCTTTCCATTGTATCGGCTACTGGAAAAAAACAGACGTTGGGACTGGGCAGAAGAACAACAAACCGCGTTTGACAAAGCAAAATGGTGTTTGCTCCAGGCACGGGTGTTAGTGCACTACGACCCTTCACAGCCGCTGAAACTAGAGTGCGACGCATCGCAAAGAGGCATCGGCGCACTGCTTTTTCACACAAAAGGGAACAGGAACGAGCCTATTGGGTTCCGTTCGAGAACATTGTCGAAAGCAGAACAAAATTATTCACAACTTGAACGAGAAGCGTTAGCCCTGGTATTTGGAGTAATGAAGTTCCGTGATTATCTTCTAGGCCGAGAATTCATACTCGTCACGGACCACCAGCCGCTCCTGGGCCTGCTGAGATCGGATCGGCCAACTCCACCGCTGGCCGCGGCTCGTATACAGCGCTCGGCGCTGTATTTGGGCGGATTCCGCTACAAGCTGCAGTATTCTCCAGGCAAGCAACTCCTGAACGCGGACGCCCTCAGTAGGTTGCCACGAGAAACTTCTGAGCCAACCGCGGACGACGAGCCACCCGAGTACATTTTGGCCCTGGCATCCTTGCAGGAGAGTGCAGTCTCGACAGCGGAATTGCAGGCGCTAATCGCCAGTGACCCAGTGCTGGCCAAGGTTGTGCAGTACACAAGGAATGGGTGGCTTACAAGTGCTAAAGCACTAGAGCGAAGATTACTCCCTTTTTTCGACCGCAGACTAGAGCTTTCGCTGGCCCACCGTTTGCTCTATTGGGGCCATAGGGTTGTCATTCCAGACAGCGCGCAGCATAGAATGTTGCACATGCTCCACGAAACTCACCAAGGATCATCGGCGATGAAAGCAATCGCTCGGTCGGCTTTCTGGTGGCCTGGAATGGACAACGACATCAAACAAATGTCGGCGAGGTGCACAAGCTGTATTCAAAATCGACCAACGCCGGCATCTGCCCCGCCAGTTAGCTGGCCGACATGCCAGGAAAGCTGGTCAAGAGTACATGTACATTTCGCGGGGCCAATAAATGGAAGCATGATCCTTGTTCTTGTAGATGCTCACAGCAAATGGATCGAGGTCGTACCAGTGAAGCAGGCGACCACATCTTCGACTATAACTTGCCTGCGCAGCTTGTTCAGCAGGTTTGGCATTCCGCGCACCCTTGTTTCAGATAACGGAACGCAATTCACAAGTCAAGATTTCGCCGATTTCATGAATAAAAACAACATAACTCACTTGCGCACGGCTGCATTTCATCCCCGGTCCAATGGCCTTGCAGAGAGAGCTGTTCGAACCGTGAAAGATGGGCTGAAGAAGATTAACCAGGGCCGATTAGAAGATTGCCTTTGCAGACTACTCTTTTCAATTACCGGAGAACAACCCTCGCATCGGGCAAGTCTCCTTTGGAGCTTCTCCTGGGCTACCAAATTCGATCTCGTCTGGACACGTGCTTTCCTACCTGAATTGCAGGAAGATCAGGTGAATCAGATGAGTAGACCCTGGCACCGGACACGAATGTTTACATCCGCAACTTTGGCAAGGATGAAAAGTGGAAGGCCGGTACGGTAAAGTCAGCCGACGGAGCGAGGATGGTGACAGTTGAGACGCCAGAGGGCCTTGTTCGGAGACATGTGGATCAAGTTCACACAAGGAGAGACTCGGTTGAACCCCACCGTGACAGGGAAGGGGAAAGTATGCCTATGTCGAGAACTACGCAAGAAACTTCCGGACCAGGGCCAAACGTAAAGGCGGAACTCCGTGAGCCACCACAGCAGCTGCAGTCATCATCCCCAACCCAAGACCAGGAAAAGCAGAAGTCCAGGGAACCTACAATGACCACAGAACTCCGGCGCTCAACCCGATAGCGGAAACCGGTGCAGCGTCTCCAATATTATTGATGGAGAAGTGTTGTAACTGAAGTGTAACCCTTATCAGTTTTTGGCTCAGTTATAGCCAAAGCTTCTATCTCTTGTTTCACTTACCTTGTTTCCCTTTCCCTCTTTACTATGAGTCTTTATATTGTAACGTGCACTGAAAATAAACGCCCATTCTACCAGCTTGTCAGCTTGTGTCTACTTCGCTTGCGCCAACGCGCAGGGACCGACGGACGATGTAATATATATATATATATATACATATATACGAATAATAAGGTGTCCTTGGATCCAGTGGAAAAATACCAAAAAGCGGAGGACGAGCAAAACGAAAACTTTTTATTTTTACAAAATAAAATAAAAATAAAAAGTTTTCGTTTTGCCCGTCCTCCGCTTTTTGGTGTGTGTGTGTGTGTGTGTGTGTGTGTGTGTGTGTGTGTGTGTGTGTGTGTGTGTGTGTGTGTGTGTGTGTGTGTGTGTGTGTGTGTGTGTGTGTGTGTGTGTGTGTGTATATATATATATATATATATATATATATATATATATATATATATATTTACACTTCTTGAACTTGTACTAAATTATAACCATTTTGAGTTCAATAGCAAGCATTTCCTGCAGTGGCACTGCAGTGGGCACGAAAATGGCCCCAAACTTCGCGAGCACCTTTATGGCTTCACTAGAAATCCCAATCATTGAGGGACGCACCTTGAAACCTTTCTACTACAGAAGATACTTAGACGATATTTTTATGATATGGAACCATGATGAGGGAAGTTTTTTCCGCTTCATAGAGAATTTTAACAAGTGCCACCCGTCAATAAAAGTCACGCACAAAATTTCCAAAACTAGCATTAACTTTTTGGACGTCGCTGTCACGGTCGAAAATGACCGCTTGTCAACAAACCTTTGCAAAAAGCCTACAGACCGTCAAATGTACCTACATTTCAACAGCAGCCACCCAAAGCATTGCAAAACGAGTATTCCATTTTCTCAGGCCTACCGGTACCGAAGAATATGCACCGATATGCGGGAATTTGACAGACACGCGGAACACCTAAAGCATTCCTTATTGAAACAAAATTATCCGGAAGACATTATTGACGATGCCATACTACGTGCTCGCAACGTGAACAGGAATGATATAATTAAGGGACCAAACAGAGTATCTGAAACGACTTCCCAAACGAACCTTGTACTAACTTACTCCTCATCAGTGCCACGAATCAACAACATACTTTCCCGCCATTTCAACATAATCAGGCAAAGCAAACGACTAACCTCTATTTTCGCGAAGCCACCTCACGTGCTATACCGCCGGGATAAAAATCTGAAGGACATTCTTGTCAGAGCAAAAACAAACACCCCCAAATTTCAATCAGGGCGCCATCCCTGTGGAAAAGCTCGATGCAAGGTATGCCCACAGGTGGTCACAACACGTGAATCCAAAGCGAACTTCTCGGATTTCAAATTCTGCATACCTGAAAGCCTTAATTGTGACTCCAGTAACGTAATATACATGCTACATTGCAACATCTGCGGACAAGAATATATCGGCCAAACAGACACGCCATTTCGGCTGCGGTTCAATAATCACTGGTACCACGCCACTTCACTGCCGAAGCTACCTTTATCTAGACATCTGCGCCTGCCAAACCACAGTTTTGAAAATATCAGCGTAACTCTTTTGCAGTCCGGTTTCTCAAACAGACGCGAGCGCAAACAGCGTGAGGCATATTTTATTTTCAAATTTCGAACATTAGTAGCCGGCATCAACGAGGACCCCGGAAAACTCAACTGCCTCCGAGAAGTAAGCCAGGAGGAAATTGGTGACAAAGATTGATAGCTGAAGACCATGCTTTTTTCTGGCTGACTCGTACGTGTACACTGTCCTTTCTTGTTTTTTTTGTTTTTTCCACATGCACATACAAAGTGTTTACGTTCGCCTACCACTTCATGACCATTGAAGGGAAACGGACGAAGATTAAAGGTAAAAAGCCGACCCACCCATTAACGGGAAACCCTTCCTTTACGCACGCCGCACGCCGACCGACCCATTACGGGGAAACCCTTTCTTTACGCACGCCGTCACGAACCCTCCCGGCACCACGGCGACAATCTTGGGTGGCCCGACACACGTCGAGAACTGAACAGCACGTGATAAGAACCGTATCTGGACGTACACGGACGGTTGGTTTCGTTCTCAGTGTTGACAGTGGTTCTTCCTCTTTTTTACTTTCTTTCTTTTCTTTCTTTTTCTTTTTCATCTTTTTTCTCCTCCCTTTTTTGTTTTTTTTGTTTTTTTTTTTCCTTTTTTTTAATTCCCTCTCACTCTCGCAAACATCTTTCAAGGCGAGAGGGACGCGGCAGCAACGAAGTTTGGAAGTTCATGTCAGTATAACTCATCCCCTGATGAAGAGAGGACCCCTCCCGAAACTGTTGGGAAATAAATATATTTATCCTTGTTGACAACGCTCCCGTTGTGCCATATCCCATATATATATATATATATATATATATATATATATATATATATATATATATATATATATATATATATATATATATATTCATGTGCAGCAGTGAGTGAAAAGCCTAACCAAGCCTTGGTAATCTCAGGTGAGAGCTGATCAATTTTGGAAAAGTGATGCAAATGTCATGAGACACTGCAAATGAATACTGTGGATTAATCGTGGTATGTCTGGTGCTCTCAACATTTGAAAGGCCCTTAAAAACCTCACATTCATCTAGACAGTATGATTTCCAGCCTATATACAGCTCACTCTGCACAGGATCGTTTACCAATTTCTGAATGGCTCGCAGCAAAATGATGTTATCGTGAAGTAGTTTATCTCTCAGCAATTTTTTTATAAATAAAAAAATATAAAGAGAACCCTGCTACAATACAAATACGCTTTTCCCCAAAGTTCGAGGAAACGAAAAAAAATTGTAGTAGTTCATAAGGCACCTGACCCTTGATTAAACAATGCAATGACAATGCCTGAATCTAGTTAGTTCTATCATAAAGTTTGTGAATCAAGAAAAGAAGTCTACCTTTCTTGGTTATACTTTCTTTCTATACCTACACCTTAAAGTCTACTTTCTATACCTAAAATCATAACTAAGCGACACCCCTAGGCTGACATGACAATGTTTTGCTGCCAAGACATGGCTCCGTATGTGAAAACCTATGAGGGCAGTACAAGGATGCCCCCATACATACAGCAGCCCATGACACCCCGACAGGGAGATCTTCATGTCCATGCAGTGCAGGGCCGGAAGGTCATGTGGAGCTAAGAGAAGCCAATGCCAATATGCAAAGATATGGCAAACAAATGTAGTGATTGTGCGGGTAGGCTACACAAGAAACTTGCGAGATGATCAGTGCTATCTGTTGCATAAACCACGAAATAACAAAAGTGGATACCTCAAGCTCTAGCAGCATTTTGTAGATAAGAGTGCAACCATCTGCAGAGTGAATTGCTTAATGCATTGTTGTAACGTAGATCTTCCCCAAAATAATGTTATGGCTATGACGAGGGCACCCGAACAGCATTATATAATAGAATCTCATTATATGACTGACTGTTAATTTTCAATTTCAGTTAATTCAGCTGCAGCATCTGGTCCAGTCTAAATGAGTATTGTTCTATGACTGAAAACTCGAATTCGGACGGATGCGACTTTGCTTCGGTTAATTGGAACTCCAGACCGAGGTAGATTCGCAGTCGGAACAGCCCCCCTAAACAACTTCAAGACAGCATTGCGACATCAAAGATTTAAAACAAGGTACAAATGACCTGTGTTTCTCAAAGGTGTACAAAAAAAAGAAAGAAAGAAAGAAAGAAAGAAAACATGGCGCTGGTTTACAACCAAAATGAAAGGCAGTGCATTGCTACCGTCATCAGCATTGGGCAAGCAACGAACTTGTTTTTGTCTTTCTTTTTGTGCATCCAACATACTATTTCCGTTGCGGTTGAGCTGGATTGTTCTCCTGAGCAGGCAGTTGCTTTGAAAATTTTTATTGCCCCGCCGCAATGGTCTAGTGACTAAGGTACTACACTACTGACCCGCAGGCCGCGGGATCGAATCCCGGCTGCGGCGGCTGCATTTTCGATGGAGGCGAAAATGCTGTAGGCCTGCATGCACAGATTTGGTTGCACGTTAAAGAACCCCAGGTAATCGAAAGTTCTGGAGCCCTCCACTACGGCGTCTCTCATAATGATAATTGTGGTTTTGGGATGTTAAACCTCACTATTTTTTGTAGTGGAAAGGAAAGCTTACCGGTCAGTCAGTCTAATCACGGAATGGCAAAGTGGGAAACACCACGAAACATTTGTAATCAAAATTTTTTTATCTACAACAAATATGAAGTATGCTCACATGCTGCAAACAATGAACGCGTGAGTGGTTTGTGTTCGCGTGGTGGTTAACTGCGTATGTGTGCACTCCATACGCATGCAACATGGCTTGACTTGGTCCACTGGCAGTCGCGACAGCAGTGCCGCTTCTCACCGTGCAACTACTTTTATGTTATATACTTAGAAATTTGGCGCAACCTCGACTCACGCAAACACTCACACAAGCACACACACTTACACCAGAGCAACACACACGACACGCAGCGCTCATTGATGGCTAATGCTTATAACTTTTATGTTATAAGCAGCGCAGAATTGAGCAAGGCTGAATAATAATATACATACTCTAATTTTGAGGACTAGCACGCATGACAACATCAAACTACGTGACTACGTACAGGAAAGTCATCGACTCCATATTTCATAACCGAGCCTCAATTTTCGTGCGCTAGGCTGCACAATATGACGGTTTTGTTACTTTTAGGTACGATTTAAAAATATTAATCGTACTGACAAGGCGAACAAAATGCTACAATCTGATGCTATACTTCATGGCCTTTTCATTTCTAGTAGAATCTGATCACACTTTCACATGTTGTTGTTATCACAGTGATTTTTATTTTGTTCATTGTCTACTTTGTGCGCATCACCAAGCGACATAGGGATTGCTTTTCCTGCGCTTCTTGCACCGGCCCCTGTGATAAAAAGGGCGAAGTAAAAAGCAAAGAATTTGGCTGCAAAGATGCAAATATTGAAGGCGTTGCAAGTGGGAGGATCTAAATCAAAAAGTGATCAAAAAGTTCAATGTCAAGAACTCGCACTGAGTAGCTATGTCAAGGACGAGGACCAGATTATGCTTGGCAAAAAGAAAAAAAAAGGCTTAGAATGACAGTGCACCACAATCCAGCAGTGTTGCCCTGGATTGCCATCTCGTGCGATGCACGTTTACCTTTGAGCAGCCCCCTTGCTGCGCAAAAGCAGGAAAGCTTGCACTGGCCATGAACATTGACTCTTTCAATGAGTCAAAAGGGTGGTTCGACTGCTTCAATAAGCACAATGGGCTGGTGTTCAGCAACGTGTGTGGTGGAAAAGGTGCTGTCAAAGAAAGCGTTGAGCAGGACTGGCTGTCTAGACTATATGCACGCCTTTCTACGTATGAGTCACTTTCATCGCTGATGAGACAGCACTGTTTTTCGAGGCTCTGCCTGACAGGACAATCACGTTTGAGGAAGACCACGCACCGAAGAAAAACGGATTACAGAGCGGGTGGCTGTTTTTATGGCTGCAAACATGAACGGTACAGATGTGGTACGAAAACATCGAACTTCTGTTCTTGGTTCCGAACACAATGGCTTTCCTGCAGCCAATAGACTAGGGAAATACACACTTTGCGAAAAGCCACTATTAATGGCAGGTACTTGGGCGGATGTTGCTTTGCATGGAGGCAAGCAAGCAGCTAGGCCAGCCTACTTGGCGCAGTCCACATGCTCCCATACATGTGGAGCAACAGACTGCCTGAAATAGTCATCAAATGCTTCAGACATAGCGACTTCGTGCACAGCACTGCTGACCCGGGCATGATGGCTAATGTTGAAAACGGTGAACACCAAGACGGGTGCTATGTAAACATCATGCCAGCTGATGTGCCCTTTGGTGACTACTTCGCAATAGACAATGATGTTGCTGTTGCTGGTAAAGTAACAGACAGCGATATCATTGCCAAAGTCTTAGATGGTGAAGGGAAATCAGCTGATGAGGACCCAAGCAATGCAGACGAATGTCCACGCCACACATAGATGGAGGCAACATGGATGGAGCCGAAGCATGCATTGGCAGTTTTAGAGGAGATCTGCATGGCTTCCTCAGACAGTATGCATGAACTAAGCCACCTGCAGGAACTTTGCGAAATTGTGATTTCCTCGCACATTGCCTCTGCGGAGCAAACAGTGATCACAAACTTCTTTAAGAAAATAAAAGTCTGACAGCATTGGAAAAATTTTTCAAGTATTTTGATTGTACTCACGATAACTCAAACCTTCAGTTAATTCAGACATTCCATGAAGTCTGAATCAACAGGGTTTTGCTATAGTGGATGCTCGAAGAAAAACCCATTTGACAAAATTAGAAAGGAACGATTGTTTTCTTACCGAGTTTTTTTTTAGAAAAAAATTTAATTAAATCAGGTTTGGTGGCCAAGTTAGTTCATTCGGATTAACTCCAGCATCAAAACCAATAGTTACCTGCCAGGATATGATAATTTTGTCGTTAGAGTGGGAACTTCATAAAATTGGTTTTGTTAGACCAAGTTTCAAATGCAGTAAATATAAACATTACTATTTGCCCATCAAGGTTTACAGTGACCATTTCTGTGCTCCAAACAAGTTTTTAAAGCATTTCGAGTCATCAAAATAAACCATTTTAGTACATCAATACACAAGCAATCTTGTGAATCAACTCTAAAGCATTCTTATGAACCAACTTCACAAAAATCTTGCCACTACAGTACGAAACAGAATACTTTAAAAAGTACCGACACAAAAAATTTCAGTTGTCGCTTCTTTGTGTCAAATGAAAGGCCACGCCCTCAAAAGCTTGAAAGATGTGCTACTAAGTGTAAGTGCACCCTGAAAAAGTACTAATTACAGAGTTTTAAAAGATAGCTTCAGTTTCTACTGTACCTGACGTCAAAGCACAGCACGCACTTTTTATGATATAAGTTACCACGACGTTTCCATGGCTACTCCTTCTCATGGCTCCATTGATGCCACACAAGCAGCCATTTTGAAAGGTTTGGCATCTGACATCATCACAACTAGCCATACTGCTGGGTGAAGTCAACAGAATTACAACTGTAGCCTGGCATCAAGCTAGTGTCAATGTTGGTAGGTACGCCATGAAAAATTTGATTTTAATATCAAAATAAAATATCTTGTCAGCATTTGCCATCTCTTTGCGGCCACGAGTGGCATACTGTTTGCGCCATACTATTTGCGGCCATACTATTTGCGGCCACGAGTGGCATACACGTGCCTTCTTCTGTCATAGGAAAGCGAGGCTTGCCTCGGGCAACCAGCCCCAAGCCACCTGGCCGTTACTCATCAACCAAGCTGTCAACAATCCACTACTATCTGGCCCCGACCAGCATGACAAAAAGAAGAAACGCCCTCCTGTGACGTCACAAGCAACAGCGCCACCGGGACCATACTTAAACGCTGGGAAGCTGCTCAGCTCCGGGATTCGCGGCCACGAGTGGCATACTGTTAACACGTGCCTTTTGGAAACTTTTGAAAACTTTTGTTCACACTCACCGTAATTGCAGCTACCACAACTTTATGAGGCCGTAAATCCCACCACGTGTGTTGTTACAATTGTGCCATGGGTGTCGACGTTTGTACGTACCGTGCACGCTTCGGTACCTTCTTTCCCAGCCGAGCACACGGGTGCCGTCGTGTCGATTGTTTCTTTGCAGCGTTTGGTTTAACCCGGGTACTTTGCCCTAAACCTTCTTCACTGCTACTGTCTATGTGCCTTGCGCTCCTGCTGCTATCAGCTGGAGATGTCGAAGCAAATCCAGGACCCAAAATCGAAGATGTGCTCGCACTTGTCAAGGAGTGTCATGAAGAAACCAAAACGGCTCTGGCAGAAATCAAACAGCATATCACAAGCATCGACACTCGTGTTCGCGCTATCGAACGAAGTATGAAAAATGTGTTTGATTGTAAGGTTAACATCGATGCCGCCGCTGATTCCGTTAAAGAAGTGAAAGTTCACATTAACAAGGCCAATGAAGAGCTCGTAGATCTCGTGGATGACATGAATAACCGCATGCGCAGAAACAATCTTATAATTAAGGGTCTTGATGAAGTCGAACATGAGGACTACGTGAAATCGGAACGTATTGTAAGGGAATTTTTTTCTAAGCATCTCCGGCATGACGCTGGCGACATTGAACGGGCTCACCGTGTTGGTCGCAGTCGACCTAACTTTCATAGGCCACTCATTGTAAAATTTCTGAACTTTAAATCAAAAATAGAGGCTCTCAGCCTTGGTCATAAACTGAAAAACCTCGAATCACCCAAAGTATGGCTTGAGGAAGATTTTTCCCAGAAGGTTCAGTTCACTAGAATGAAACTGCGTGAATTCGGAAAGGCAAATAGAACTGACGGAGAAAAATACTATGTGCGCTTTAACAAGCTTCACACGGAACGCGGCATTTACCGCTATGATTCATCCATAAACCAAGTAGTCCAGGTTTCTGCAAAAAATCAGCCCTCCTCTAGGTGACACACTGTTAGTCGCTCACGTAGCTTCCAAACAATAGCCCCAGTTTCCTTACTCCTAGCAAACTTCCGCAGTATATTTCCAAAGCTTGACACCCTTAAAGCTATTATGCACACATGTTCAGCCGATATCATTATCGGCACAGAAACATGGCTTTCCGACGAAATATCAAATAAACATCTTACCCTTCCTTCAAACTTCGAAATTTTTGGCAAGGACAGGTGCGGCTCTCGCGGGGGCGGCGTAGCGATCGCAGTTAAAGAAGAATATCGCCCATCACAAATAGATATCGATTCACCATTAGAAATTATCTGGGTCAGCGTTCACATTGGCCATACACCTTGCGTCTTAGGCGCTTGTTACCGTCCCCCCGATGGTCCCGCAGATTTCGTCGACAGTTTAAAGGATACGATTGGCACCATCTTGCACGAATTTCCAAGTAGTTTGTTAGTTATAGGTGGTGATTTTAACTACCCGGGTATCTACTGGCCAACAAACTCCGTCACTGCGCAAAATAATCGCATCGAATGCCTTAGCTTCATTCAATGTATTGATTACCACCAACTTACGCAAATAGTATGCGAACCAATGCCGAGCGCACATTTGCTTGACCTCATTCTCACAAATCAACCCGAAATTACTAACACACACGTCATTGATGAAATAAGTGACCACAAGGTCATACACTGCACAATATCAGTGGCAAGCGCTATCAAAACTAAAACAGAAAAACAAATCTTCAACTACGGACGCGCTGACTTACAAAAAATGAACGATATGCTGGAAACCTTAACTGTTAATCTTGAAACTGGGTTGCAGGATCGTACAATGAATGAAAACTGGTGTCTATTTCGCGACAAGCTCAAAGAAATTCAGGCATCTTGTATTCCAAAAACGGTAATAAGCTCTAGGACGAACGACCCATGGTTTACCCGTGACGTCAAACGGCTTTTAAACAGGAAAAAAAGGGCCTACAGAAAGTCAACTCGAACCAACGATCCTGATGACTGGCAGAACTACAAACAGATTTCTACTTTAACTGAACAGACAATACGTGAGGCAAAACATAAGTATTTTAATATTACGCTCCCAAGTATTATGAAAACCGACCCAAGCAAATTCTGGAGTATTATAAACCCCAAGAACAAAAACACGGTACCCGTCCTAACCAATGCAACCGGGGATAAGTTATCCTTGCAAGAATGTGCCGAACATTTTAACAAAGCCTTTGCCAAAGTTTTCACTACCGAGCTACCTTTAAATGACTCTTTTGATCCGCCGCAACCAAACATAGATTCCAGTTATACGCCCATTGTAATTACAGCCCATGGCATGGCATGCGCTATCGACCACCTAGCTTCCAAGACTAACCCCGGGCCTGACGGTATAACAGCAAAGCTCTTGAAAATAACTTCTCCTTACTCAGCTTACCTGCTTTCGTTGTTATTTCAGCAATCCCTAGATTCAGGTTGCTTGCCGGACGATTGGAAATTTGCCCATACCCTACCATTTTTCAAATCTGGCGACCGGTCTGATCCCCTTAACTATAGGCCTATTTCACTTACTTCAATCAGCTGCAAGTTGCTGGAACATATTTTTTTTCACGCATATTCTAACCCACCTTAATCAGAATAACTTCTTCATTAGCAATCAACACGGATTTAGGAAACATTTCTCATGTCAGACACAACTTTTTGAGCTGGTCACTGACCTCCACGTTTCGCAGCACAGGTTGCTTTGTACCGATGCAATTTTTGTCGATTTGTCGAAGGCGTTCGATCGGGTTCCACATCAGCGTCTAATGGCTAAAATTTGTAACCTTAATCTGGATGACAAAACAACCCACTGGATTCGTAGTTTTTTAACAGACCGTTTGCAATCTGTAAAATTAAATGACCACGTTTCTGACCCAGTGGGTGTCTCATCAGGAGTCCCCCAGGGGTCAGTACTTGGCCCATTACTGTTTCTGATTTATATAAACGACCTCGCATGTAACATTTCCTCGTCAATTCGTCTCTTTGCCGACGACTGTGTGATATATAGAGAAATAGTAACTTCCGATGATGTTTCTACACTCCAGCATGATTTATTTACTCTAACTGAATGGTGCGAAAAATGGCTGATGAAAATAAACGTAGAAAAAACTAAGCATGTGCAATTTTCTTCTACGACAAGATCCGAAACTTATAATTACTTAATAGATAATGCCAAAATAGAAACAGTTTCATCTTTCAAATATCTGGGAGTTACATTCACCTCCGATTTAAGCTGGTCCCCCCATATAGAAAAAATCACATCGAAGGCGTGTAAAAAGCTCGGCCTGCTCAAGCGTCACCTTTATTTAGCTAATTCAGAGACACGACTTCACGCGTATAATGCTCTTATCCGCTCTTCACTAGAATACGCACAAATCATCTGGCATCCACATCAGATGTGTCTGACTAACATGCTTGAATCCGTACAGAACAAGGCCGCGCGCTTCATTCTGTCATCGTACTCAAGATACCAGAGTGTATCTGCCTTGAAGGACGAACTTAATCTCCCCCCTCTCACCCAACGCAGGCAGTTGTCAAGATTAACTTTTTTTCACACCCTGTACCATCATCCAACACCATTCGCTCGCAAATTTATACTCCCGGCACCCTATACGTCCGCACGCGCTGACCACGCTCACAAAGTTGGCCCAATTTTTGCCCGAACAAACAAGTATCAGAACTCACCCCTTGTTCTGGCAATCAATGAATTGAATTCTTTACCTAGTAGCCTAGTGGACCAAACAGACACCTCTTCTTTTCAAACCGCACTCCTCGCTTTTCTAGCTACTCAAAATACCCTGTAACTTGTCTTCATCATGCTCATCTTTTCTAGGCTGTAAATTTGTGTTCCTGCCTTCCAAATACCAGATTTTCTGTCACTTTTACACTTTTTTTATATGTTTCACGCTGTACTTTGCAATTGTGTACTTTTGCTGCCTTTATGATATTGTAATGTCACTTTTGTTGTGTTGATTCTTTCTTTTTACAATATTGTACGTTGTGTCGGCTTTCAACCCAATCCCCCCCTATGTAATGCCCATTTGGGCCCTTAGGGTACCTAAATAAATAAATAAAAATAAATAAATAAATAAATAAATCTCTGCATACAGAAGATTTGTACAGAAGAATAACCTCCCTTTCGAAAAACAGTGTCAGTACTCCTTAATACACCCATTAACTGGAAAGACAGTTGCTGACTCCACCAACAGAGGCCTAAATCGTGATGCTTGTTACCAGAAAGATCGTAAGCCGTTATATTTCTGCCGTGGTTCATCAGCGTGCAGTCTGCCATGGTAAGTTAAATGGCACAACTTTTTATAAGTTGAAAGAGAATCAAATATAGCCCAAATTAATCACCTGAACATGAATTTTATAAGACACCAATGTACTTGACTACCTGCAGGCAGTAGGGTTCGCTTTGAAAGCTCCAGACATACAACGGAAGCAATTCTTCTGTTCCGAGTTTTAAGCATTTACTGCAAAATAACTTCTGGCTTCTTCTGATCGCTGTTTGTTCAAGAATAATGCATCAGATGTCTTTGTCACCGCTTAGGCACCCAGTGACTAAATGGCCTGTACAAACAGACATTATCTCTTCTTGCAAGTGAAAAGAAATACAAAAGCATGGGCACGTACCCTGTGCCTGTTATAAGGGCCCGCGTTGTTGGAATAGAAGCCAGAAGGACCATCATGCAGATTGTTCTGGTACGAGTGATCGCCATCCCCTCTGGATGATTCCTTGTGTCCTCGATACCGCTGGGAAGGCTGATGCTGCTGCTGCTGAGAAAAGCGGCTACTGTTGCTAGATGGTCCATTCATGCGGCCCTTTGAACTGCTGTGGCCTCCCCGGTTAGAGTGGTCGTGCGCAGAATGAGCCTCGGAAGTTCGATCACCCAGATGGGAATCTTCTACATCAGGCACTGGCAAGAGATGCAAGACAGAATGCTTAAATGTGATTAGAAGATATGCAACAATTGCCCAGGAAGCACGCAAGTTGCACAGACATGATGATGCAAGAAAACAGTCACACTGTGCCACTGTGTTTCCAAACGCACATATTTGTTTAAAAACGGAGTCTTCGGACTGCCGCTGACTGCCATCTTCCAAAGTAACGATCTTTCAAAAACTTTTTCAAACTTCCGACACTTTAGTGCCCACCGGCTAGATGCGGGCTGATGTACAATGCGATAAGTAGCTGCCATAAAATGCATTTCATTAGAAAAGCTTTAGACTCTTTTGCATAACCCTTTGATGTTTGAATTTACCACGTGACACACACGCGAAAAACACATTATATACGTGATTTTGTGCAAAAGGAAAAAAAGCTGCATGTCACAGCTTGACTAGCCCCTTACCCAGAAAAAAAAAACAAAGTTGCAAAATTACAAAATATTCCAGGCGGCAAAAAGTGACAATACAAAGGGAACATGCATGTGCCCCATAACATCACATAATAAAATAGCAATTCTGAAATACAAACACGACTACTCATAACAAAGCAATGTATGAACGAATAAAACTAAGTAACCATTACCGAAATCAGCCAACATTCATGGACACAATCAGCACATCCAAGTTTTAGACAATATGCCAACATTATGCATTGTTCCATTTGTTTATCACACTTGGAAGACGGTAATGTAGCATTTCAAATCTATGTTGATGTCCCCCACACACTGACAATTTGGTGCCAAATCAAACTAATATGTAAGAACGCTTGGTTATGGACAAGATTGTGAGGCCTAAGTGGTGAGATTACTGAAGCAGTTAAGGACTGCACCTAATGCATGAAGTGGTATATACAGTTCATTTTTAGTACATTAGAATAAGTGGCATATACTGTGTGCATAGGGTGGCAAACTTGCTGATCAGTCGACTCACTCCGACTCAGATCGAGGCGACAGTAGTAGTTACTTCCAGGTGAGCAATACTCTCACGAATTTGAGTCGGGGTGAGTCTGGCTGAGATAAAAACTAGTGAGTGCGAGTTCGAGTGAGTCCTACAAACAAAATACTTTTCATGAATGAGCCTGTGTGAACTTTACATTTATTATGCAGAGGTATGGCGAGAACTACTCAACTTCAGCCTTATTATCAGCCCTACGTCAGCTCGCATTCATACTCTCGTCTACTCACACACACTTTAACGGGCTAGCATCATACGCCTACTCAATATTTATTGACTGGGGGATGTGAGTCATGAACGGGCGATGTGCCTTGACCTCCCCTAGCAAGCGTTTTCCCTGAATTCTTGATAAAATATCTCGTGGTTATTCTCTTTCAATAAAACTGCCTCTACAAGATTGCGACCACTCATAACTCGTATTTAAATATATACAAGATCAAGAGATGCCTAACAGAGCATTGATAATGCGAGATATTGCTGTTAGAGAAGCAGTGGAAATTTGGTCTAAAAAATTAATACCCGTGCCATAAGGGCATAAGAAACGACGTTCGGTAGCGATGGCATTCAGTTCCCAAATGACATTTTTTTTCGGTTTTCGGCGGCGCTGCTACACATCCAAAGCGAATGACATTTGACTTGATGATGTCGATCTCAGCACCTTCCTCGCGAGCATCGAATGAAGAGCAATAAAGAAATAAACAAGCGTTTACAAGCTTCATACACATCAGAAAGAAATGTATAAATAAGCATGTTACGCTGCAGTTAGATTTCGTTCGTTACTTTGTTTCACGACGTTGCAACCGACCACGTAGCAACTTAAGCCAAAGCTAGTCAGACCCGCAGCATAAAAAGAAAATGGCACCTGTCGCATTTACTTTACAGCGTCTACCAGCTGAAGATAAGTTTTTAAGCACTTCTTTAAGTGATTAGTGAAAATAAAATACGCGAAAAGTTTCCTTTCAAATGAATCAAATGTCGTTTTATACAATTATTTCGTCAGCTGTGCCGTCAAGAGTAGGCATTTCTCAGTCTAATGAGTTCTGACGATGGCATTAGGCGACGAATGACATTTGGGCAAATGCCATTTACGTTCATCTGTGTGGCACTGCGCGAACGACATTCAATCTGAAGGCATTAGGAGGTAAATGCCATTTTCTCTGCCCGTGTGACACGGGTATAAATGTATGCACGTAAACAGACTCATGAGCTGACTCTGACTCAGAACGAGCCGCGAGTGTGATTCTGGGTGAGTTCGAGTAAGTAAGGTCATGAGTGAGTTTCAAAACGAGTGAGTTCAGCTGAAAAAATATCTTAGTGAGTCTGAGTGTGAGAGAGTCCTGATGAGAAAAATTTTGGCAAGTGCGTGTACAGGAGAGTCCTAGGAGCAAAATGTATAGTATCATGAGTGAGTCTTTGTAAGCTCCAAATTTTTTGCCGGCCTATGACTGTGTGCACATTACGGCTCTTTACACGAGTTTCAGTTGTGTAAATTTTTGTGTGATGTTTGTTTCATAAGATAAACTAATGTTTGCTATGCCACCACTGCCTTTGCCTCTCAAGCTTCTCGATTGCGAGCACTACCGAGACATGCGCGATAGTAGTGGCGAGCCTCTGCCAGGAGTTCCATTGAACTCCTGTTGAATGGAACATATTTGCCCGGTCCCTTCAGGTTTCGTTTACTCAGAGTCTACGGTAGACTGAGACCATTTGATAGCGATAGCAAAGAATCAGAATGTGACTAAGGAGAAGATGCTAACAGGATATTTTATGTTAATTAACTGTATTATTTTTGTGATAGTAGCTCGTGCATTAACTGTTTTCCTCAACACACAGGTAAACTCAAAGTGACCCAAAATTAGGCAACTGCTAGTATATTGCGCCAGAGCTCCTGCCTCCCTTCTCCCCCTAGATCAAACACCTGCAACCGATTGAACACCAGCGTTGTTCAGCTTGTGGGCTGACCAAGATCTGTCAATACTTGCAATCGGTTGTGGACTCATCTGTCTAGAGATACACACTTCACTTCACCAGCATACTTCATTTATGACCGTGCCGGTCTGTTAGAAGAGCCACCCCAGCCGACTTAGTTGTGCTGGCAGACTCTGCTCTGCTATAGCCTACTACATCTGCTATACCTACGATAAACGTTGTTACTGTTTTCAAAACGTTCACCTCCTGCTCTGCTTTTGGAAGAAAAGTAGAATAACTTGCCCCAGCCTTTCACTTACAACAACGCTCAAACCCAATTCCTAATAGCACTGTTGTGCCAAAGCTCCTACCCCCCCCCCCCCCCCTCCTCAAGCTCTCCGTCACCCGGACAGGAAAATAACGTAAAATAAAAGTGGTGACTAGCCAGCTCCTACGTGCAGCAATAGCACGCATAAATACTGAACCTCCTCTGATCAGTCTTGTGTGGCCATAGCCAAGCTGCTCAACTGGTTACTCCCTCACCCTGCCTCGTCCACGAAACTAGTTTGCAGCTTGACGACAGGCTCCAGCGACCGCTTGTGCCTCCACTGCCATCCTGGGTCACTTCAATCACCCCCCGGTCAAACACCATTGATCGGGCAACAGGCAGGCTGAGCAGGATCAGTTGACACTTGCGATCAGTAAAGAACCCATCTGCCCGGAAATTCACATGTCACTTCACCAGCATCCCTCATTTAGTAAGACCGAGCCATTTCGTTGTTAGAGGAGTCACCCCAGCCTACTTGGTAGTGCTCCCCGGATCTGTACAGCTATAACCTGCTATACGTGTGATAAACGTTGTTAGTGTTTCAAAACATTTACCTTCTGCTCTTCTGGACAAAAAGTCGGATATTCAGTTAAATCCACTCACCAGCTTCCCGGCTCACAAACACACATGAACCGCCATTTTACCAGTAAATGGCAGCACGGGGACACACTACCCTACGGTTGGAAAGCCGGATCCGAACCGTGCAATCTTGAGGACGACTGCTCTGGTACACTTGAATACTCTACTCCGATTTAACGCTTGGCAAATTGGATCAGATCCCTGCAGACCCAAAAAGAGAGGACGCCCATGACACCGCTCAACAACAAGCACCAGTTGAACCATCATCAGCTACATTGGTTGGGTGAGTGCGCAACGTTTACTGCCCATTGTGCCAGACCTCTCTAGCACAGGTAGATGTCAGGAGAGAGTTCTGAGCTTTTGTTTGAGTTTTACCCATTTTGAACCATTAGTTTTAAAGTAACAGTAAATTTTCTAGAAAATCATCACGAGGAGCGAGATGGCGATGGAAAATTAATGAGTGTGTGGGGGTGCCAACACCCCCTGTAAAGTTGTTTGCACCTCGCGGAGCATTTGTCACGCGCAAAGGCTGCATTCAGGGGTCCCAACTATCGGGCGGTAGGTGGCATTGTGCTCGCGAGTGTGTCACCACTATCACCATCATCATGGTTAGAACAGTGGCATCCGCGGTGACGCCTGGCGGCAAGCCTTGGTGGTGGCATGGAAAAGATGAGTGAGTCTCTTTGGCGGGTGGCAGTTGACGCGAACGGTTGTCTCTAGTGGTGGGTCTGCGGTAGACGGCACCGTGGGCCGTCTGCCATGGGCCCTCGTGGTGAGTCAAGCGTTGGCGAAGCCGTCTTGTGTGTGTTCTTGTGTTTGTTATGTTGTTGAGTGTTGAGTAATACTGTGTAAGGTTGTTTTAGCGTGTGGATAACAATTTATGTATATTAATTCGGCTGACGATATCGTCAATCTAAAAGTAGTTAAATAAATGTGCGTTGTTTGGTTCCTTCCAATTATCTGCTGTGTCCGTTCACTCTAAGAGCTCGGATCTCTCTACTTCGAGAACACACACTGGCTGCCCAACGTGGAGCTCTTGGAGCATCGAATGACAGTTTTCGCAGTTCGGTACAATAAGCTTTTGTTTGAGCCTGGGTAGAGTAGGCCTAAGGGTACTTCTATTGCTAGCGTCGGCAGTGTGCTTTGTTGAGAGCGAGAAAATCGGTTTTTGTGACATGTTTGAACTTGTCGACATGTAGCTTTTCTTCTTTTTCCCTGCTCGTAAGTGTGGGTTTTTCGTTGTTTTTTTTGTGGTTGACTTCAAAGAACGTTGTTCAGTTGGGACAAGAGCCATGCGGTCTGCATTGTGGGGTGAGCAAAGCTTAGAGCTTAGATTGTAGGCCAAGCCTGAAGCGAGTGAGTATGGAAGCCTCGTGGGTGGTTCGATTTTCTGTCAATAGCTTCTTCTTCTATCTCTCTGGACTCAAGGAGTTGGGCGTCGTTGCTGTCTTGTCTTGTGGCTAGCCGCCGAGGCGTCGTGACACCACCCGGAATGGTGGGCGCTGATCGCTCGGTAAGCTGCTATGTGCAGCGAGCGAGTAGGGCCACCTTACAGAGAGGATGTCTCCTTGCGGCTGCCTCTTCTGCACCTAGGCTGAGTGCTGAGTGGATGCCGGTTGTTGTCGAGCGACTCATTAGGCCTAAAGCTCTGCGCAGCCGCCTGTCACACGTGGCACAACTAGGTGGACCGTGGCGTTGAGGTGTTGCACTCTGCTTCCCTCATTTTTTTTTATCTTGCGATGCACAAGTTAGAAAAAGTGACCATTATTTTATATTTTCTGGGCGTCTCGGCCACCTCCGATGTATTTGCTAGCAGTACTGACCATTGTACCATATGGGTGAGCAGCCCAAAGCTCCCTTCTCTTTGCCCTATTGCATTGTTCCATCCAGTGTTTTGAGTGTGCGCAGCGGGAGTGATGTAACCCGCGGCTGGCTTTCTTTTGGACGTTGTCTTCGCCTTTGGCCAGAAATGCGGTCACGACATCGGGCGATGGACATGCCTGGGACCTGCAAAACTGCTTGCTGTCCGGCGGCCTCACAGGCGTCTATGTGGGTTTCTTTCTCTGTGTGGTTGTTCATTCGGCGCGACGTTTACTATTTATTCGACACACAGAAAATGTTTGCAAGAAAGTAGTTGGAGTAGACAACGAGTCGGGCGGGGGCCGGGTGGCGGCTGCACCATGCGCGGGAGATGAGGGCGTGAGTGCACGCATTAACTAATAGCAACCACTCGTTTCCCCTCGCCTCAAAGAAGCGCGCACTCTATCCAATTGTGGCTCTGCGTTTGAAAAGCGGGAAACTCGAGTACCCCGCGCGCTACCCAATTGCAAGCCAGTTAAGCCGCAATGATGCCCTTGTTGTTGCTGCTGATAGCGGGGAAAAAGAAGAGCAAGAGAACGCGAACAAAACATGACCAAGATGGCGGCGCTCAGTTGAGAGGGAGAGAAACGGCGTACCTGCGAAGTTCGGGTATTTTTGACAATCGCGTGCTTCTCAGGTGCTGCCTTGGCTAGCTAAACAGTTTATTTGAGGTACTTTTAGCTTGAATTCGGTGCTGATATTTACAGAGGATGTAGTTTATAGATAATACTGACCAAATACCGTATTTACTCGATTCTACCGCGCCCTCGATTGCAACGCGCACCCGATTTCCACCGCGAAAAAAAAAAAATGTAAGACATCGATTGCAACGCGCACCCATTTTTCTCGCTGGCCCGCATGATCACACCACTCGAAAAAACGACTCCTTTCGGGAGCGTCTTCCATATAAATATGAGGTACGGGCGAAGCTTGTGCCCGTCTGACGTGTAACAGAGCATTGCCGTCACTGTAGTTTTACCGTGGACCGATGTCAGCACTCGAACTTGCTTCACCCCCTTCTTCTCGACGGTTGTGGTGCCAGGCATGTTGAAATAAAGAGGCGTCTGATCGGCATTCCCGATTTGCCCAAGCAGGTAGCCATTGTTGCGCCGCAAGTTTAGGACGAACCTCTGAAAACTGTGAAGCTTTTCATCGTACTCCTCCGCAAAACTTTTCGCATATGCATGTTGCCCTTCGGAGGGAAAAGCCTTTCCTCTTCATAAAGTTAGTTAGCCAGCACCTGCTCGCTTTAAACTGGCTCCGCATTAGACCTTTTTCTAAGGCTAATTGCATAGCCCACACTTGGAGCAGTTCTGTCGTCACGGGCTACCGTGCCCCTCGCTGCTCAAGCACATACTTGCCGAGCAGCTCTTTAATTTGCGGAAACCGACCCTGCTGTGGTCCACTGAAGCCTTTGCATGAAGCTTTGCTGTCGACAATCTTTTGCTTTTGTTTCCACCAGTCCCACACGCACGTTTCGGGAACTCCGAACGACCGCGATGCGGCCCGATTTCCGTCCATTTCTGCACACGCAATGACTTCCCTTTTAAAAGCGGCATCGTGGAGCACTCGAGTTTTTGGAGTCGGCCCTTCCCCGCCGTCGATGCTAATGCACTACTAGATGACGAACTCCTCAGCACACGTACGAAGTGCCGTACATGGGAAACACATAGGCAGAAATAGCCGACGCGCCATGCCGACGCACGTAGGGGGTGGCCATTTTGGATTTGCCGATGGCAATAGATTGACCAAAATTTTTTTGTTCGTGCTCGATACTAACGCGCATGCGATTTATGAACTCGCTAAACCGGAAAAAAGGTGCGCGTTAGATTCGAGTAATTACGGTATACTCTTTCCTAAAAATGGACATTTTTGACATTTTTTCAGTTTTCGAAGGCCGCATCCCCCTTAGGCCTTTTATATTTGTTTTGTGTCACATGCACAAGTTCAATTTTAAGTTTTAGATTTTATTTATTTAGGAATAGTCTGTCATTTTTTGTTGTGATGCTCATCTGCCGAGTGCATTGAGGAAAAGAGTTTAGCCAAAAGCTAATTTTGGCAGATGATCAGAACGCTTGCACCTGGCGCCAAGGCACATGGCTTAGAAGCACTTGAGAGCCTAGTTGTAGTTTCCGCAGCAAAATTGAGTTATCCTCAGCAGCTTTGGTCATCCCTAGTCTGCCCCTGCATCAATTGAGAATAGCTCGCAAAACAATTCTGATTGATTTTTAGTGGCGTCACGCACTGACACAGCTAAACGTACGTCCGAACTTTAGTATTCCTCCTGAGATACGTTGCTTACGATGTCCTGTTATTAGCTTGGCGTAATCTCAGGGAAATGTTTTCTTTTTTGCTGGTCTGGTACTTTGATTAGCATGTGGAGGTTCCTTGCTTTGGCAGAAAAGATCTGTTTTTGTGTTTGAATCCTTCATTCCAGTGAACTGTTGCTGACCTAAAAGAGCGGAAAGGCCACACTTGACAACTAGCGTCCCATCATCCGAGCTCCGTTTGATAGCTCGAACTCTGGATGCATCGCCATGCAGCTGGGGTGCTGTTGCACGGAGCTCCTGCACCCAACCCTTTCAGTAAAACATTTGCGAACAATCAAACACCAGCGTTTGGGCAACACGTTGGCTAAGCAGCGTCAGTCAATGCCTGCGATCAGTCAAGGACCCACATGCCTGGACATGCCCACATGACCTAATTGGCATACCTCACTGAAGACCATGTTGGCTGTTGTTAGAGGAGTCACTCCAACCGATTTGCTCGTGCTGGCAGACTCTATACTGCTATAACCTGCTATACCTATGATAAATGCTGTCACTGTTTTCTAAACATTTGCCTCCTGCTCTGCTTCTAGACGAAAAGTCTGTTCCTCAGTACATGGCTGGCCAGCCCCCCCCCCCCCCCCGCCACCCCCCACAATGACACACAAACCCCCATTCATAACAAGGGCCAGTAAATAAAAACCTGCACTTCAAAATGTGAGAAAAAGTGATAACTGGGCAATTGTAAAATCTAAACATGTTGCCGCAAGATTGTGAATAAGAGTGGTAATAACGAAGTTGCAAGGCATAAAACGACCCACTTCGGCTGGCTACTTTTTTGTGCTCGGCCTTCCCAACGTCCTCAAGGACAAAAAAGGAGTGCATGTAGCCCGTTATAACCATGTCCCCTTTGGCAATGTAACCCGATGTCCGAAAGAACAGAGTGCAAAAGAAGGCAGGTACAAAGAAAGGTGACGCACACACAGCAATGTGTGCGCATCACTCTTCCTTGTCGCCGTCTTCTTTTTTGCTGTGTTCTCTCCAATGTCTAACCAACACAGCCAACTTTTGATACCAGCACAATGTTGGTGAGTATTTTATTGGCATGCAGGCAACGACCGAACAAGGCTTCCTCCTCGTGTCGCTCATGTCAGAGTGACACTAAGGTCACCATAGCAGATGGATGATGAAATGCTGTAAATGTATGGCCAAAGCCATACATTTACAGTTTACATTTACATCACTGTTGGAACAAAGTGCCATTTTGTAGCACAGAAAACCAATGAAAAAAGTCAGTGCTATTTAAAGTTGTCCATGGGTAACTTTACATAGCAACTTTACGTTCTTCTTTGTGAAACATAAAAAAGAGAAGTTGGAGCTAGTTCACTGGCCCTTAAAAGCATGCACTGTGAAAAATAAAAATCATACAATTGACTGACTTTGCTAAAAGTGATCCAAGAGCACTGGTCTGCCCAAGTTCACTGTTTAAGCTAGCACATTTACATTATGCCCATAAAAGCCCTTACCTTTGGGAAGAGAGATCTGGTTTTGCAAGTAATCGAAAAGGGTGCTAGGCCCCGATGGTCGACATGGAGCCTTCTCATCACCTGAATCACGTTCCCTTGGCTCTCGTCGCTTTCGTCCAGTTTCTGCAAAACATGGACAAACTACAGTTTGGAACGAGTACTCCCACCATATTCAAATAATATTACAAACAGAAAAGCTGATTGTTCTGATCCTGAAGTACAAATTATGATTGCAAAGTACTATATATTTAAAACAGCATAAAACATCCAATAAGTCAAGTAAAAAAGCATGCGCTATCCTCCTATGGTGAGTCAATTTTCACATTTACAATTATAATGTCAACCTTTCAAACACACGTTACTAGAATAAACTCAGTTTTCAAGCTCTGCCAGACACGCAGTCTGCGTGGCAGTCACGAGAAGTAGTGGTGCTGCAGTCAAGTCTAGCTCCTGCAGCCGGCGCATGTTGCGATTGGCATTGGTGACGTGCAAGCGGTTACATCAAATGCCCACACGTTATTTCCGTGACTGTTTTTGACCCTGTAGAGTATGAAAACACGCATGTCCTGCACGAAGTATAGAGAAGAGGAACAGATTCAGTTACAGTGCAGTATGCCAATTTGCGTTGCGTCGAGCTGCAAGAGCGCCTGCTGCAGCAATAATTCTGCTTCACACCACTTCATTGATCGTCAACTTACTTAAGTATTTGTTTGTTTATTTCCTTCATAAACATGATTATACAACGTTGGGCGACAAGACAAAAATTGCTATAAGCAGCTTGAGATTTGTTTTAAACATTTCAAAATTTTGGTGAAATTATGGTCTGGTCATCCAGTGCCAAGAAAAGTCAATTTTACTGGATGCACTACCACATGAACCGATATTTAAAATGCCACAAAGAGACAGCTAAGGATTACCTCGTTTGTAGTGAACTTACTACAGTTTAGTGAACTCAATACAGTTTTGTATCTAGGATTCTGGCATCATCCAAATTGCTAATCCGTTAGAGCTGACTGTATATGTTTACCTAGCCTACAAAGAAGTTCACGAAAGAAAGTTCAATCTTTAATGGTATGGCTGTTCAGTGTCAAAACTACATGACAATGTTCTTGATATTGCATAAAATCATAAACGCCCCCATTTGCTTGCCACTCTACTGAATGCCGTCATCCTAGTACCTTAAAGGACAGTGTCGCATACTTGACCACTCTGCAAACTACACAAGAGTCAGATTCAATGTAACGTCTGTTGCTTCTCATGCTCATTCAGAAATAACATAGGGTCGCCATCCTAGCTCAATAATCCCATGCACAACACAGTAAGATTCTCTTACTCGAAGAACCGCAATTATATGTTTGCCTTATCAGGAGTTTTTCTCGTCAGCAGTACTCCCAAAAGCCAAATGCTAACATGCCAAGTGCACCTAATATGTTGCTTGAGAACACTGAATCGAGTACACTTACAATGGGAAGAAAATGAACAAAAAAAGCATTTATTTGGCTCAGCTTGATGATATCTATGCTTTCAAGTATAATATTTACACTAATTTAACGAGCACTCATTTCACGATTTCATAATAAGTATGTTTATGAATGAATTGCTATCACATTTTAACAATAAAACTGTAAAGCGGCCATTTTTTGACGATTAGAAAAAGATAAGAAGAGAGAGACAAGCACTAATTTCCTTCAAATAATAGAAAACTTATTGTTGTGGCTGTTCACCTTCTGAGAGGCTGTTTTACTGGCTTTGCTGTCACTCTTGTACGTCTCCACTGCATACAATATACGTCAAGTTGCTTGACAAAGCCAAGTAACTTATGAAAGTCTGGAAGCTTTTCTTAGAGGTTTGGATATTTGTTATTTTCAACCATTTGCTGAACGACGTGAAGTTGAAGATCTCCGTTAACGCTACTCCCGATCACAAGCCTTGTGCACCCCAAAAAAAAAAAAAACACGATGCAGCTATATTTATTTTGCTAAATGACCGTATTGCTGTGCACTTTTAATAATGAAAATGGCGCATCACAGTTTCCTGCATTTCATTGGGAACAGATACGACGCACACATCCATAATGCAAAACAATGCTAACTGACGACAGCATGTACTTAGGGGCCATTGTGTGATGGCGATGACAGTGCCTTGGACTCTTTTGATGGGAGTGCTAGCGCTGCATATGTGGTTTCTGTTTCATGTGATTACAGTCGAGCCCACTTATAACCTCCCCACTTAAAACGAACTTTTGCTTAAAACGAACAATACCCACGTGACCGTCAAAATATACATTGGTTTAATGGCACAAAATCACACTTACAACGAACGTCTCCGAGCGCCGCCGATCGGTTACAGTGAACGGGGTCGGCGCTCTGCCGACTTCCCGGGAAACCACTTTTGACCACCGATCAGGCATCTGTGCCCATACATTCTTATTGTTAAACGCCGACCCTGCCTCCACGCCCCTCTAATTCCCTCGCTCCTCGACCGCTTTTTCTTACGCACCCCTCCGTCCTTTGTCCCCCCGCTACTTTGAGCCCCTTGCATCACCAGACGAGGCCCGTGTTTTTACACTGCTACCGATCTTTCGAAGACCGGTCCACCATCTACCCTGTTTTTGATCGCTGGTACTGTCATTGGCGTCGCCGGCCTGGAGTGACCAGACCATTTGCCAACATCGTCCCCCACCGATTCTATCCGATCGTCTGCGTCTAGCACACACGCGTGCACTACCATACCGATTCTGATGATTCGTGATTCGTTTCGTGTTTAGGACCTGTTCTCGCTCACTTCGCACTCAGCTCAGCATGCCCTCTGCACGCGTGCGGAAGCACTAAAATGCCTGTTAATTTGCGCGGAACGAATCGCGAAATATCAAAGTCGGTGAGGCCACACAAACCCGCCAGCACAACAAACAATATTTTGATCAGGGCCGCCGATTCTTTGAACACCACCGCACACACCGATCCAGGCGGCTGTGCTTTGACCTCTGCACACGCAGGCACACTCAAGTTTTTGTGCCCACGAGTGGCACGTTTCGTGGACCTTTCAAGCAAGCTACCGGACCTGCCTTTTTCCCGCGTGTTTTGGTTTTCAAGGTCACCATCCCGCCGTGTCCTCTCCTCTCTTTTCTCGATCGCAACTCCTTGCCCTTCTCTCGCAATTCAGCCTTCCTCTCTTGATCACAACCCCTTCGCCCATCTCCACCGCTCCACGACGCCAGCCGCGTTGACTCGAATTCAGAAGTTTGGTTTCCCGACAAGAAACGGGCCCTGATCGCGCGTTCTGGCATGTGTGTCGCGTGTGCGCGACTTGCTCGCTCTTGGTGTTAGTGTGTGTTCAGGATGGCACACGGGGGGGGGGGGGGGGGGGGGGGACTTGCACGCTTTTTTCTGCCGCTCAACAAAACGTCGAAAGTGTGACCGCTAGGAGTTGCCCGTAATCCGCGCATTAGGTGCCACGTTGCGAAGTGCTTGCTCATAGCTGTTGACCACCTGGCAGCCAACTTGCCGCTTCGGGCGTCCCGGTATTCAGCTGTGGAGATGGTGAATATTTCGTGGGCGGCACGCGAAACCATTTTCGTGAGGCCGACCTCGTCGACGTCGGGCCCGATGCCGAACCTGAAGCTCCCGAACAGAACCACTGTGGCGGCGATTTGTAGCAGCGCCCCGTCGACTCTGACGTGAGAGAGCGGTTGGGAGGTCTGATGGTTTAATTATGGCCGATGATGATGCCAACACTGCGCAAATGTGCATGGATTAAGGCATTGTGAATGAAGTACGCGGCAAAAGCGATTTGGAAGAATCGGATTGCGAGAACAACGAAAC
Organism: Rhipicephalus microplus; assembly: GCF_043290135.1. Taxonomy (NCBI): domain Eukaryota; kingdom Metazoa; phylum Arthropoda; class Arachnida; order Ixodida; family Ixodidae; genus Rhipicephalus; species Rhipicephalus microplus. The sequence continues at coordinate 280,106,066 of NC_134701.1, read as the reverse complement.
TTTGGAGCCAGTGCCTCATGCAGCTTATGCCACGGGCCTCGCCGAACGAACACGCTGCCGTTTGAAATGAACTCGAGACCACCCTTATCGCTTCTGCCCCTCTAAACACGTGCATCACGGACATTTTCGGGCAAAAAAAAAGTTTGTGTTTTCACTCATACCTTTTTAAAGCTGTGTTTCATTTACTAGAACTTCGGGATACAGTGAATGGATGCCGTGTTAGGCTCAGATTCATTATAAGCTGGCTCGAGTGTATAATGCACAATCTCTGTTCTTGTTATCACTTTCATTTGGCTATTTTCACCCCCATCCCTTGCATTTTCTCTATATATCCAAGATCTTGTGTTCTGTTCCCCATTGTACTCTTGTTGAGGAACTGAGAACAATACAAATTAAAGGATGAACGCTTTTTGTTGCTTTCTAAAATGTGTGAGGGTACTGACACCCACTGTAAAGTTGTTTGCACTGCGTTGCGCACGTGTCTCTTCCAAAAGCCGCATTTCGGGTTACAACCGCCACGCGAAAGGTGGCGTTGTGTACACGTTGATCACCACTATCATCATCATCGTGTAGCGCCGGCAATGACCCCTGGCGGAAGGCAAGCCTTGGTGGCGGACAAGAGTTGAGCGAGTCTATTCTGCGTGCGGCGGTTGCCGTGAGCGATTGTCTCTAGCGTGGGTCCCTGTTGCGTGGCACCGCGGGTTGCACATCGGGGGCCCTCGTGGTAAGTCAAGCGTTGGCGACGCCACCTTGGGTGTGTTATTGTGTTTGTCGTGTTATTGTGTTTGTCACGGAATGTATGGTAATATTGTGTACGGATGTCCTAGCGTGTTTGATAACGACTTATGTATCGATTCGGCGGACGATATCGGCATTCTAAATTAGTTAAATAAATGTATGTCGTTGTTTGGTTCGTACCGACCGCGTCTGCTGTGTACGTTTACTCCAAGAGCTTGGCGGTGGCGTTCTCGCCACAATGAGACCCGATAGATGATAAAGTCAGTGCTTTCTCCACTTACAGGCTAGGAGTAAAAGTGAGGGAGATACCGGCTTTATGCACTGACCTTGCTTTTCCACTTATCTCGCTTTCTCCTTCCTTGTTGCAATTTGCTTTCAATTTGCTTTGAATCTTTGTGCCAGGAAGCTTTTTTTTCTTCATTTTTTTTCTTGTTTTGCCTGAATGCTCCCACCAAGACTATAATGTTCGTTGCGCAGACTCTCCGTTGTTGTCAGTCGCTGCGAGAGTTCGTCTTAACAGAAAAGGCCTGTTATGCAGCTCGTCTAAGCAGATTTTTTTTTGCATTGAGTCTATGGGAAAGCAAGCAAACATACCTGTGTTGTTCATTCTAAGCGAAAATTCGTCTTAAGAGAGTTCGTTTTAATGGTACAGTGAAACCTCATTAAAACGTTCCCGCGTAAACAGTAGTGTCGTTTTAAAAGTAGTGAAGTCAAATCCCCGACTCGGCGGCCATTGAACATAATGCATTTTGTATCCGCATAAGCTGTACCAGCTTATCGCGTATGTATCGGTTAATAAGTAGTTTTTCCAATTTTCGTTGTGCACTCGCCGCGGCATGCCGTCCCCCACTGGGCGTCCCGACAGAACAGCAAGCCCCAGAGATCAAAACACGCCTAGCTTGTTTGTGTTGATGATGATGGCGGCTGTGTTGGTGAGCGCCATCTCTTGGATTTTTCTGCAACAAGAAGCACTCGGCCGGCTAGGCTCCTGGCGTTGTCCACGCGACGGCGCTTTGCACAAACACGCAAACACGGTGTGCACTTGCTTTGCTTTCTTTGTTCCTTTGGCGCCGTGCATAGGTGTTCTCTGGTTGATCTGTGCCGTACAGCTCTCGCGTCGTTTTTCATGTGTTGTGTATGTGTGCTTGTGCTGCTTCGTATTTGCGTCATGCTGAAGCTGGGACAAAAGCATAGAGTGCTGGAAATACAGGAGAAATCGGACATAAGTCGTGCTATTGAAAGTGGCACAAAATAATCGGTGCTGGCACGCGGAAAGGACCTGCCGTTAACCACGGTGTGTGGAATTCCAAAGAGAAGTTGCTCGGCAGTGCTGCTGCAACTGCGAAAGGTGCCGGCTACGCAGTTCGGAGTTTTCGGATGTAGAGGAGGCACCGGTGAAGTGGCTAAAAGCTGCACGGTCAAAAAATCTGCCTATCAGCAGACCCGTGCTCGTGCAGAAGGTCCTGGTTTTTTGCCTCGCAGCTCAACCATGACAACTTCGTGTGCAGCAATGGCTGGCTGGCCAGATTTAAGGCGAGGCACGGCATTACCACGAGGACTGTTTCGGGAGAAGCTGCTGCTGCTGAGGTGGATGGCACGGAGCAGTGGCAAAATGGTCAGCTGAAGAATATCTTGGAAGACTACGCACCTGATAACATCTTTAATATGGATGAATCGGCGCTATTCTTTAAGCTGCTACCAGACAAAACGCTCGCGTTCAAAGGCGAGACCTGCATCGGCGGCAAGCATGGAAAAGACAGAAGATCAGTGGCGTTTTGCGTAAACATGACTGGAACCGACAAAACTCCACTCCTCGTGATCGGAAAGTCGGCGGAGCCTAGATGTTTCAAAGGCACCCGGTTGCCATCAGGGGTCATCTATCGCAGCAACACCAAAGCATGGATGACGGCAAAACTCTTTGAGGAGTACATGCGCCTCATCGATCGTCGTTTTGCGGCTAAGAACAGAAGAGTTATTATTTTAAACAACGCTTGTCGCCCTGGGCAACCTGACGGCTGTGAAGTTGGCGTTTCTGCCACCAAACACAACAGCGATTGCCCAGCCCTTGGATCAAGGCATCCTTCGAGCTGTAAAACAGCTCTAAAAGAAGAATCTGCTGCACATATTTCTTCTCGCCATTGAATGTGGCAAATTATTCTCGATCGACTTGATTGGCGCGATTCACCTGCTCAAATACTCGTGGCGGCAGGTTGAAGCAACGACAGTTCGAAATTGCTTCAAGCGTGCTGGCTTCAGTGTGCGTGCGGGCGACGCAGATGACGCCAGTGACACCATCGACCAGACTTCGGACATCGTAGACGACGCTTGCAAAACTCTGCTAGCTGAAGTGCTGGAGCGGCAGGGCGTTACGGAAGGCATTTCCTTCCCCAAATTCAGAGACGCAGACAGCGATGTGCAGACATCTCCGGACATGTCCGACAAAGCCATTGTTGCCTCGGTTGTCGAAGTGTCGCCAAATGATAGTGATGAGGACGACATGGAAAGCGACAACACGGGTGATCCAGGTCCGACAGTGGCCGAAGCTGCGCATTGTGTCAGCGCCATGCGGGTATTTGCCGAGAAGAAGGGGCTGGCGGAAAAGCTGGCTCACAGCATAAGTGAGTTTGAGGCCGCTGTCGTTGCTGCTAGGCCGCCGTGACGTCAAATGAAGATTACAGACTTTGTCACGCGAAGTTAATAAATTACTGCATGTTTTTTTGTTCTTTCATCGCACTCCCTGAAGGTTTCTTTTTTTGGCAGATAAGTGAGCGACCTGACGCTATTTCTGTTAAGCAGTACTACCGTTTAGTACGTACTTTTTCCGACCTCCGGTCAACTACGGTTTAACGAGGTTTCACTGTAGTTTACTGTAGTTTGGTTTTGTGAAAGCCCTTTCTTATAGGCCACGGCCATTTTGCAATAATGCATTGTACCTTAGAGTTAATAAACCTACATTTATAACTTGGACAACTTTACAGCCTTCTATGTCGCATGGATTTCAGAAAGCTATAAGGCGTAGAGAGGCATTGCATCTCACAGCCTGACAAGTAATCCATTTTTCACATTCTTCCGTGCCGCTCACTGCAGTTTTGTAGGGTTTTGTTCGAGGCCTGTACAAATGTTATTGCCCGAATGAAAGTCTGCGAGATCAAGAGGTGTTTCACGACTATTCTGCAAGGTGAACGGCGCATGGACCAGGGTACCATGGGCAATGCAGATTGGGTCGGAGGCCTGTACCCCCACCTTCGATTACACCTACAGAAATGCGCATACATACCTGGTCGGTTAGCCCGATCCCTCCGATTTCTGTCTGACAACTCCAACGCTTGCATGGCAGCAGCAATGTCACAGTTGTGAGTTTTGAGGGCACTCACAGCAGCATCTACAGAGTATCCAAGGCCAACCAACTGAGCAATATCGCCATCTTGGGGTTGCTGAAAATGGCAAGGATGTTGTGTATGACTTTGACAGAGCCAGGAATTAATACCTATTTAACAAGTACACTTGTAATTTCCATTGAGCTAAACTGGACCCAAAGTTTGCAATATGCTATGCTTACACTGCATACCGTATATACTCGTGTAAGGGCCGCCCTCGTGTAAGGGCCGCACCCCAACTTTGAAAGCGGATATTTCGAAAAAAAAAAAAACAAAAGTTCAAAATGTCCCGCCAGAAAAGTGTAGTTAGTTCATTTACAGCCAGATGGCGCTGCACGCTTTTCCGCTTTTATTCTACTTCCGCCGACGCGCCGACCACGCTGTTGACAGCGCGCCGCCATATTTGCCTTGTGCGGCCTCTTTGTTGGCATCGTTCCTAGCATCGTGTCGATACGTTGGCAGCGCGACTTCAGATCGGTGTCGTCGGTGTCACTTTGTTGGTTGTAGTGAACCCTGCAGAAGCCAGCGCACGTGACGGACGATGGGCCGGCATCTGAGATCATTCACTGCAGCATTTAAGCTGCAAGTGATTGACTATGCCGAGGAGCACGGGAAGCGGGAAGCTGGACGAAAGTACGACGTCGATGAGAAGCGCGTGCGTTACTGGATGAATCAGAAAGATGCCCTCGCCGCTACTAACAGGAGCCGAAAGGCGTTTCGCGGGAAAAAGTGCAAGTACCCGCAACTCGAAAGCGAGCTCGTCAACTACGTCGTCGACACACGAAGGGACGGCTACGCCGTATCGACTGACATGATACGCGTCAAAGCCCTCAGCATCGCTCGCCACATGGAAATACCCCCGGCACAATTCAAGGCAAGTCGGGGCTGGGCTACGCGGTTTATGAACCGTAACCAGCTTTCTATTCGGCGCCGAACGACGATTTGCCAAAAACTGCCGCGCGAGTACGAAGACCACGTCATTAAGTTTCATCGCTTCGTGAATGCTCTCAGGAGGGAGCATGAATACGACCTGTCCCAAATTGGGAATGCGGACCAGACACCTGTGTGGTTCGATGCACCGGAAAGCACCACAGTGGATTTAAAAGGTGCGAAAAGTGTGTCTGTGCGCACGACTGGTGCAGAACGCCAAAGGTGCACTGTGATGTTGTGCATCACGGCAGACGGCAGGAGGCTTCCGCCGTACGTCGTATTTAAAAGGAAGACTCTCCCAAAAGAGAAGTTCCCTCAGGGAATCGTCGTACGTGCGCAAGAGAAGGGCTGGATGTCCGAGGAACTGGTCGTTGACTGGATTAAGACCGTCTGGGCAAACAGACCTGGAGGGCTGTTACAACGGAAAGCCCTCCTTGTTTTGGACAGCTTTAGGGGCCACTTGACCGACCGCGTCAAGAACCGAGTTGCCGCAACTCGTACGGACTTGGCCGTCATTCCCGGTGGCCTGACGAGTGTGCTGCAGCCGCTCGACGTATGCGTCAACAGACCATTCAAAGTGGAATTTCGCCGATGTTACTCTGAATGGATGGCTGGAGGCGTCCACGAGAAGACCCCTACAGGACGGCTGAAGCGGGCGTCGCTCCAACAGGTGTGTGAATGGATTTTGAATGCGTGGCGTGCCATGTCAGTAGAAGTAGTTGCTAAAAGCTTCAAGGTAACGGGAATTTCGAACTCCATGAACGGCACCGAAGATGACCGTCTCTGGGAAGACGCGGACGCCGAGGCGAGCTCCTCCGAGAACGAGGACAGCGAAATGGAATCCGAATAAAAACATTTCTGGCATGTCATTTGTGACTCTTGCACTCTGCTACTGTTGCATAAACAGTACAGACCTTTGGCCTGTACTGCCTGTACTAAATCGGCCTGATTCGTGTAAGGGCCGCACCTAGCAAAATTTTCGAAAAAAAAGTGCGGCCCTTACACGAGTATATACGGTATTGTACAGTCGAACACCTTTATAAGAGACACTGATATAAGAGACAAATGGGTATAACAGACACCAGTATGCATGCAGTAAAACACAGGAGATGGGAAAATGCATAAAAGGTCCCCTGCTTATAAGAGACATCTCAAATAACAGACAAGAATTGATGCCTGGAGCATGCTTCTTATAAAAGGGTTTAACTGTACTAGAAAAATAATTGCACATTTGAAATCAGCACAAGAACTGACAACTTAACAGGGCAGATCAAAATGTATCAAGAATTTCACAAAATATTTTAGAGCAAAGAGCCCCCCTGTAAGGGGTCCTGAACCACCACACAGGATTGGCAAAAAAACCAGCTCTATGAACACCAAATGTAGCTATAAGTAGCTCACCCAAATTTGGTGACTGTTTGCTGCACATACGAGTTTACATGAGGAGCATGAAGTTTACACTTTTGCAAATGCCCTGCTCTCATAAAAAGTCCCACCTTAACTCACTTTGATGCTGCCGGCGACTACTAGAGTGTGTTCTTTACCAGACTGCTGCTCTTGGCTGACAGCCAACATCAATCATGAGCTGCTTCTGGATCATATGTGTTTTTCCCCACAAGGTGCTATCATTTGCTGATGCTGTGCTTTAAGGTTTGCTAAAATTACACAGCAGCAACACTAGCACGCCCCGAAATAACAGTCAGTGGGCAAACGCATTTTTGTGTCCGCCCCTGTGTCATACCCTGCATGTAGCTTCCAGTGTGCCTATTGAGAGGAAAACGGAGAAGCGCTCAAAGCATGCAACAAATCCCTGTAAGTTCTCTTGTTCCCGATGATCTCTTCAAGAGGCAATACACTTCGATACTGGGGTCATTTAGCGATTACTTATAAACTGGCCCAGGAACCCCTGAAGATAAAATAATAAACCCAAGCAAAATGATGTTGTCCAGCACAACTTTAATTTGCAAACCTGAAGCTTCACGAAAAACTGAAGTGGGATCTTACCTGCTTGCCACCACCAAAGACTTTTACTTTTCCTTCCTTTGCTCGAGATATCTCGGCTATTGTCATCTGCCGATGTTTCTCGAAAGATTCGTTTGGTTTGGTGTCCTTCTGGCAGAGGTCCATAGACTTGAAGCCACCTGAGAATACCACATGTTCAAACACTGGGCCTCATTGTCATCATCTTCAGCCTACATTATGTCCATTGCAAGATGAAGGCTTCCCTCAAGGGTACTTAATTCACTTTACCTGTACAAGCAGTATCCATTTCATTCCTGCAAACCTCTTACTATCATCACCCCACTTAACTTGTCGCTATCATCCACTGCGTTTACCATCACATGGTGCCCGTCCCGTCGCTGTCACTCACTAAGAGCTACCCTAACCGTCTTGCACACAAAAAAGATATAAAATAATATAGAATACACCCGAAGCTCGATATAATGAACCCAGATATAATTAAATATCAGTTATAACAATGAAAATGAAAAATAGTCTTGCAGTAGATATAATGTAAAAAATAAACTTTTACAACGAATACTGTATTTCAATGTAATGACCTTATCTCATGTAAGTTGCAGCTTTATTACAATGAGGTTTGAGAGTAAAATGAAATTTTTTAACTATGAGCCACTCCGGTTTGCTTTCTGATCTATTCCATTTACTTCTCATCCCTTATTGTAACTGCTGGCATTTTTCTTTCCAGTGTACACTGCATAATCTTCAACTTATTCCACACTTTTTTCGTTATACACAAAGCTCTAATCATATGGTTGTTACGAGGTGTTAAACCTCAACAATTATTAATTATTGAAGTTTCAACCTGGTATGTTAGTACTGGTAATACACAGTTACAGCATACTTTCTAGTTAAACGGTAGCTGTGATTTGCTTGTCATAACTTAGGGATGTCTGCCAAACATACTTCAGTCCATTCTTATTCTTTGGTGAATTTTCTCTTGATGACTGTGCTGCCCTTTTAGTGACTTAGATTCACATACTTTTGCACAGATTCTAAATGCTCGTTGCTAATTCTGAGTGGTCGAATTCCTGATGAAAGCTGGAGTTCTTGCAAGAATATTTACCGCCGGGAAACTCTCCTTCACAGACTGTTTCTTTTTGAGCTCGTTCAGCCTACCACATTCCAGCGAAAGCAGGTGAACACCACAAAAGCTTTTTAATCCATACAGCAAGAATGTCATGCTTCACTGTAAGGTCCAAGGTACACTCAGAAAAGGGTGAAAACAGAAATAAAATGAAAAAGGAGTACTGAATGGGAAAAGTCCTGTGGACCACTAGCGTTCTCTTAGCTCAACCCCATCCACTTGTAGCTCGAACAATCAACTCTCACTGCCTTTCTTATACATACAGGAGGGAGAATTTTGTGGCCATACAGTGTGCCCCCCCCCCCCCCTTGATCATACAATCAAAGGTGGTTTTCTCGCACATTATTAGAATCAAACATCCTTAGTTGGCGTTTTTGGAAAACACGATAGTGAACTGTGAATGAGCAGGCTTTTTTGAGGATATATCTCAGAAAACGTAAGGCATGGTGAGAGTACATGGTATCGAGGGTAGTGGTATCTGCGAATACACTCCAACGTTGCCCGACTGCACCATAATTCCCACTGGTGTTATAAACATGCATCACTCTCCAAAAAAATGGGGTGCAATTTCGCTGCTCCTACTCAGTAAGCTGTGTGTTCTGGTGTTACTGTTGCATCCCAGAAGCACTGATTGGATTGAGTTGCACTTTTTCACCAGTGGCCAAAAAACTTTGCCCATGTGGTCAAAAAAAGCAAAGGACACTAATACGAGCAGGGCATCACCGAATTTCCAGGAGATTTTTCTGTTACCCATACAACCAGAAGAATTGGTCAGAATCTGAAGTCTCCCGGGTGACCCGAGAAACTTCGAACGCAGGTGAACACCAAGAAGGCCAACGCATTTTACACAAGTTCACCCACAAACCAAAGGTCTATGACTCGCACTCGTAGATTACCATGACAAAAACCAGGCATAAAGCAGACCAATTTCAGTTTTGTAGCCAACATCTTTGTTTCATAATTATTGACCCTGTTGCTCTCTTTCCTAATACTATCCTTTGTTGCATTCTTTCATACAACCATCACTGTGAGTTCTAGATCCTAGAAAAACTTTGTGTTCTGCAACACATATTACACTGCTAATTATTTTACAGTTCTGCCCTTCACCTGTTGCCATGGCTTCAGTCTAATTGATGTTCAAAAAAGAACAAGAATTTTTTTCTTCCTTTACCTTGGAACTAATGCTGTTTTTAGTTATTATTTTATGCTTCCTGCTATCAATGTAGTGTTGTTTGCATAATTCGATTTCATTACCTTCCTACCTCAACTTCTTACTTGTATTACACTCCCCTGTCTACAAAGTCTGTTTCTGATGACATATGCATTATATGAATTAAATAAGAATAAAAAAAGAACACTACCTTTTTTTATTCCTTTTTTAACACTAAAACCCACCTCAACTACCATGATCTGCATAGACCAGTTGTTGTTGACCAGTGTCAGACTGTGATACAAGAAGAGAGTAATGTGGGCTTGTTGGTGATGCATTTCAAAGAATTTTATGCAGCCCGAGGCAAAATAAGGAAACAGGAAAGGTATAAATGGACAGGACAGAGCGCTATTAGCGACAACATGTTTATTTTCAAACTCGGACCGCTTTTAAGCCATAATCATAAGTCAGACAGATAAGCATGTGGGATCCCTCAGATAAATGCACGACAATGTCATCTATCTAAACCAAATCGTACCGGATAATACCATATATCACCACGCACGCATGCCTTGTGCTCCATAAAATTCTTTCAAATGTAATATGAGGTAGGTGTATAAAAGCCTAACTAGTCCAAGAAATGTGAAAGCTGTCAAGGTGCGAAACAGGCAAGATGTATTTACCACAGGTAGCACAGAGACTCAGTAATTGTAATTATGAGGAAATACAAAGAAAGATTGTGATTTATGAAGGAGGTCAGCATGAGTGTAGAAAAAAAATATAGTAAAGTTTAGGCTGTTGCTAGCAAACAGACATGTAGTAGCAAAGGAGAACTGGGATACCAAGTGCACACACCTAAGGAACTTTCAGCATCAGGTGACACAATAGTACATACTACCAACTTCGTTGGTACCTAGGAAAGCGTCAAAAAAACAACTAAGCGTGGGCTTGCCTTTGATGTTCTTTAGCCTGCTCGCATCGATCTTCTGCCCAAAGGGAACCCATGGGGGAGCACCACCCTCCTCTCCAGCAGTGCGCTTGTGGTGGCTCAAGTTCTGTCAAGAAATTTCAATTGAGAAACTATGAAGAAACTTCCAAACTTCCTAAAGCTGTTGCTCAGCTGCGCCAAAGCATACAATATTTAAAGAATAGGGCTCTTCAATTTGAAATAAGTGAGCGCAGAGGCCCATTCTTGCAAATGCTAGAAGAACAATCCAACTAATACCAAAGGTGCAAATGCAGTGTGCAGTTGCCAAAGGCTCACTAAAATGAACAAAGCTGCCCGATTCCTTGCTCATTTTGATGGTTTAGGAGAATGGTTGCAGGGCACACTTTCTCACAGTACAAATTCAGTCCACTGAGCTCTTCACAGTGTAAGGTAACCGTTAGCCAACTGAAACTAACAAAGTACACAACCAGATGAGGATGGTGTGAAAACAGGGAACACACACAAGTGCTTGTGTGTTACCCATATTCGTCACCAGGCTCCTCTGATTATGTGCGTATAGTTTTGCCGTATTTCAGAGTATTGGCACAATACACTACCAATTTAAACTGATATTAAAGACAGTTATAGTTTAGCAGACATAGCCGAATTGCAGGATCAAAATGTGCACGCACAGTATGCTAAAAGACCCGTAGCGTGTACTGCACGAACTTGGCAGATTCAGCGTCAACCATGTTCGCGTGGTTTATGTAGTGTACATAACACGTGGCAGCAGTTTTAGAGGCCCTCTTCAAACTCAACTTAGCATCCATCGGTGGGGACAGATCCTCTTTTTTCGTAGCTAACGACTACGTGAAATGGCTTCGCTTGCCTTAAGGTAGCTTCAACGACCAAGTATTAGATAACCCAGCCTACTTTTTGCAATCACTTCCAGATTCAAATGTGTCTAGGCCTAACTAGAATATCAGAGTAAATAAATATCCAAGATGAAAATTAGCACTTTTGGTGCGTTTTCAAATATATTTGCTTTTATTATTACTAAAAAGAAGCAGTAAAATTGCTCTGTGGGAGGATACAAGTGAGAATTATTTTTTTTCTGCTCCTTTTAAAATCACCTTCTACTATATGGCGCACTATCTTTGCTTGGGCACTTAAACACTGTCCCACTAAACTATAATGTGCTGCCCATAACAAATGTTCGTGGCACAGTAACGTTATTCCCTTAACCTTCGCTATCAAGCTAACACTAAACTATGACTGTCTATTTTCTCCGTCGTGCGCCTACCTGTTGCTGCAAATCATCTTTGCAGTTACAGCAGAGACCCCTCGTAAGTTACTGCTAACACATTTGCCACATTCAAAGAGTTTTTTGCAGACCTATGAGAGTCATCCACATAAAACAACAATCTAGCAGGCCCAACAAAACTTTTTGTTGGTCTAGTTGGTTATTCCTCATATTGTAAAAAATAATCACAACTTCGACTCACACTAACACTCATACAATCACTCACTCATCCACCCGAGAAACACACACAACACATGAGCACCATGTGCGTTTCTCAGGTGGATGGGTGAGTGCTTGTGTGAGCCACAGTTGCGCTTACTTTCTTTTTCTTATAATAGCTCGCCCAGTTCATCTATATTAAATCAATTAATGAATTACGGCGCTAGGGGGGCCTTCTCTTGATGAGTTTGGGGCAATGAAAAAGTCTTTCTGGGAAATCACCACTGTGAGACTGTCTCTAAGCATACGTTTCGTAGTTTTTAATGTTTTACTGCCCTAGTCTGTCAACGCTTCTGAACAGTATGATACAATACTTTTCTTTTTCAGGAAGATTATCAATTCAGCCTCGGCAGGCCACTACAGCGCCCCACCGCGGTGGTCTAGTAGCTAAGGTACTCTGCTACTGACCTGCAGGTCGCGGGATCGAATCCCGGCTGCAGCGGCTGCATTTTCCATGGAGGCGAAAATGCTGTAGGCCCATGTGCCGAGATTTGGGTGCACGTTAAAGAACCCCAGGTGGTCTAAATTTTCGGAGCCCTCAAATACGGCGCCTCTCATAATCATATGATGGTTTTGGGACATTGAACCCCACATATCAATCAAGGCCACTACAGCGGTCAGAGCTCACAGTGGCCAAGGTTTCCCTGAGAGCATTGTCTTGATAAAGCAATCATGGCGTCGCGTGCTGCTGGTGCTGACCCAGCAACAATAACGAAGTGGATGCAGGTGCGAGGCAGCATACACAAGCCATCAAATAAAACAGTTGGTTTTCGCAGCCAAAGTAGCAGCATCCTTCTTCATCTACCTCTCCGTTACAATGGTGACTACGAACCATGGAATAACATTCCAGAAGATTCCACCGGACACTTCCTCCGAGCCAAGCAACCTCTGACCCGCCTATCATCATGGCGCGACTTCCAGATGAAACGACCACACCCTGCATCCTTCTACTGCCGGAATTGCCCGAATTTCAGAAAAGAAGACCAACCATCTGACTCCTCGAGATAGAGGAGGTCTCTATCTGCGCAACAAAGTCTCACAGCAGGAGAGGTACGCCACCACGGTAGCCATGGTTCCTCCTGCTTTGTGATGCGTCGTGCCTCCTCCTGGGCGGCACGCATACGACCAACTTCGAAGTTTCATACGAGCCCTACCACAATCGGGAGCACTACGTCCCTTGCTCCTTGCCGCGCTAAAACTTAGTTTCAACCCTCAGGCCACCACAATTCCACTGCCCAAACAATCTGACTCAAGTTTCTTGATACCACCAGGTTTTTTCTCTGTGGCTTTAGCTAGTTTGCAGGTGACCACGCAGCCATTGCGCCACAAGATTTTTGACGAGGCACCCAAGACGACACTGTGAATGTCACGTGCCATGGATGAGTGTCGTCTTACGCCAACTGCTTCTGCCACACCTGTCATCACCGACACCAGCTTAGATCTACAATTCCAATTCTGTGAAGTAAAACCGACATCATCAGCTGATGTTCCAACTCGTCGAAGCAACTCATCTCTCTCCATCTAGTGAACAAACAGTTCTGCACTCAGACGCCGCCATTCCAGCACCACCGGCCACACAGAACCTCGCAGATGATACGGATCCCTTTCCACCAGGCTTGCAAACGGCATACCCGTCGGGCGCCTTGAATGTTTGCGGTAAGGTCCTTCCAGAAGCATCGCCTGAGAAGGCAATCGTTGCCAATGTAGCCGTAAGCCCACCTTATCGTACGTGCTCTCAGGCAGCTTTAACATCACCTGATGGATCTTTAGAAAAACTCATTTTAAATGTATAAATGAAGGCTCATTTATGCGGGATAGATATGTTTTTTCGGATGATTTCTACCATCATTGGAGTTTGGCAATTATGATTATTTTGAGCATGTGACTTTAGTGAACTCCTCATGTGAAATGCAAGAACAAGCAGCCAGGTGATAATTTTCAGGGGACTGAACCCAATGAGCTCTTTTTAGTTTTTAGTAGACACCTTGTGCTCTTTAAAGCAATTTTAACACACTTCGAGTTTAATTAATTCTTCAGTTTTTTTGTCATAAAAGTAGAGAACATAAACTTGCAAAATCAAATAAAAACAAAAAATATGTAGCTGTTTTTTTTTACTCGCATTTTTACTTAAAGGGGCCCTGCAACACTTTTTGAGCATGCTCAGAAAACGCTGCCAATGGGTAGTTGAGGCTCCCGAGAACCAAATATTACAGTGCAGCATGCGGCCTCGAATTGAAAATTAATGATCAAAGTCCGCTAAAAATTGCTGTCCCTTCTCTCAACAAACAACGACACAAGCTCAAAAATCATTCGCGACAACCAATGTATCAGCCTTTGGCTGACTTGAGTATGGCGCGCTCAGTTATTACTAGGGCTGTCGCAGAATTTTGCGACTTGTCCACTAATGCACAAGCGATCGCCCTGAAAAGCCACATATTCAAAGAAAAAAAAAAGAGACAGAAGTATTCAAAATTACAAGGTGCACCTGATGTATTTTCTTTCCCTGTGCCATACGTCCCTGCTAGGCTTCTAGTGCTTTGTCGGAACGAGAGGAGAGAGAATGCAATCGCAGCATGCGACAAATCCTTTGTAATTACGCTCGAACTCGGCGGATTCCAAAAGTTCTTGTGGTGGTGAGTTCGTAAGGGCTACTTGAGAAAGTGTCGCAGGGCCCCGTTAAACTTACTTGACATAGCTTTTTCCAAGTCAGAATTTTTGCAGAAAATGCTTCCTCATCATCACTGGAAGTGGTCGACAGCAACAAGCAATGTTAACCGAAAGGTCCATACATTTCACCTGCACTTCGTGAACCGGTTCACGAAGATGCTGCACTTCTGCAGTGGTTTCAAGAGTTCAACATGGCGAAAGCAGCACCATGGTATTCCTTTTTAAAAAGTGCAGCTGTCGTGCAAGACAAGTTTACAAATTTCCGGCACCTGCTCGTGAGGTAGTGCCGAGTCTGTGCAGCACAAGATGGCTACAGCTGCAGCAGACTGTTTGCTATTCGTGTCTGCTGCTGAAGACACGAATGCAAGGCTGTTTGCATTCGTGTCTGTTTTTGTGGTGTCCAACAAGTGCCACAGTAAAAGTTTTCCGGTAGTTACACATACCACGAAACATAAGCGGCGCAGTTTTTTACGAATCACAGTTGTCACAGCCTCCTCAAAATGCGAGACAGCCAGTAGCATAGGGCTTGCACGACATCTGCACTCTTGTATTCCTTTTCGCGTCGTGTTGATGCTGCACTTGCTGAAACATCCCCTGCACGACGTTGGTACTCAGACGGCACCACCATGAACCAGTTAAGGAAGTGCACAGTGAATCGAATGAACCTAAAGTTATATCTTGCTTACCTTAGCCAGCTCCCATTTTTCTATAAGATGTGCCACATTGCCACCCAAGAATTTGAAATTACGTTCAGCCAACAGAAGGAAACCGTTCACAACAGGTATTGCTTCACTCTTGAGGAGGATCTTGCTGCCAGGGGGAGTGGAAAGGCTGCATAGAAAAGAATGAAAACAAATTGAACTATTTAGTCTATTTCAGCTGCATTAGCAAAACTGTCATCTATATTAGATTAGAGAAATTCAAAGCCATCAAGTCAATAAAAGCATCAAAATAATGATTGCATTATCATTCTTTTTTTTTTTCATTTGATTGACATTAGTTGCAAGAAAATCACACTTGCTACATTTGTATTGCTTTTTTTACTGGAATTGTTCCTTTGATGGCAACACTGTCTGTACCACATCATCTTGGTGCAGCCTGTGGGGGTGCTAATACGCCCTGTCAAGTCACTAATGCCTCATGGCGCACACGTGTTTCACGGATAGGCCGCATTCAGGGTTGAAAACCATCGGGCGGAAGGTAGCGTTGTGCTCGCGAGTGTATTCATCACCATCATCATAATGGTTAGCGCAGTAGCACCAGCAGTGACGCCTATCGGCGAGGCGAGATGGCCTGACAGAAAAGATTGGCAAGTCTCTTGGGTGGGTTGTGGTTGGTGCAGATCATAGTAGTTTGCGAAAATTAACTAGAAGGGACTCTAGCACTGCGATCGTTCAGCGATCATGGGAATAAAGGGCAGTACACGGACTTGCCTAGCCGTCGTACTTGCGGGTGGCGAATCGCATTTATGGCTTCATTTATTATTACTGTGTCTCGGTTTTGTTTCGTAGGTGGCTCGACTTGAAATGGTAAGCCTAAAGAATTAAAGTGGTGAAGCACAACTGCTGAACATTTGCCAATTGTTGTTCCGTGATAAAGCAGCTTCAAGCCATGCGATGCAACAGGGAACATATAGTACGAAGACTAGTCAAATCCGTGTACTAGCCATCATTGCCATGTTCATGGGGCGCCATGCTTTGACGCTCCCATAGACACTAGTCTAACAGTTCCCTCTAGTGTATAAATAGGAAACTCAATGGCGCAGATGGTTGTCTCCTGACGAATCCCTGCGGGGTGCGGTGACCGCCGGCCGTGCCACATGGGTGCCTAGCGGTGAGTCAAACATCGCCGATGCCGCCTTCGCATCACCTTGCGTTTGTTTTTATGTTTGAGTGTAATGGAATATCGCGTAAAGTTGTTTTATCGTGTTCATTACTTGCAATGTATTTTGATTTGGCTAACGATGTTGTAACTGTAAAAAGTAAGTTAAATAAAGGTTTTGTTTGGTTCAACTGTGTCAACTGTGTCCGTTTGTACTATGAGCGGCGGCTCTCCTTCAAGACCCAAAAAACCGAATTATTAAAATGATGGCTTATGTGCCACGGTTTATTTCAGAGAAAGTGTTTTTTTCAACCATGAGTTTGACTGGTGCACATAGGCACCTACAGAAACTCCAGTCTGGAGAAGAGTGACGTCCCCTTTTATTTAGAGAGCTTTTAGAAAAGAACTCTGTGTTTATCAATACTTCAGTCTTTCCAAGTCTTGCAGATAGACTGCATTTTATAGGCCCGCCACGGTGGTCAACTGGCTAAAGTACTCGGCTGCTGAACCGAAGGTCGCGGGATCGAATCCTGGCTGCGGTGGCTGCATTTTTGATGGAGCTAAAATTCCTCAAGGCCCGTGTGGTCATATTTTTGTGCATGTTAAAGAACCACAGGTAGTCGAAATCTTTGGAGCCCTCCACTGCAACGTCTCTAATAATCATATGGTGGTTTTGGGACGTTACACCCCACATATCAATCAATCATATCAATTATTCAACTGCGTTTTACTGACTTCACTTGATATTGAATGAAGAAGCAATGCTAGAACAATAT
Source organism: Rhipicephalus microplus (assembly GCF_043290135.1). Lineage (NCBI taxonomy): Eukaryota > Metazoa > Arthropoda > Arachnida > Ixodida > Ixodidae > Rhipicephalus > Rhipicephalus microplus. Next base: position 280,089,051 of record NC_134701.1, on the reverse strand, counting down.
GAATACAAAAGGACACGTACACAATACTGTTCTTTCATATTGTTCTCACACTGTTTCTTCTTTCTAGGATTGAAACAGAACACTCGGAGCACGTGACTGCCGGTACATGTACCGCCGCTCGTGGGTGCGCGTGGAACCAGTGTTTTGCACTGTGATATAAAGTGAGGGGGAGAACACCTACGGAGCAGGATTACTTCTTTCGGTCGTCACAGAGTCGGCCTGTAGTTCACAATGCGCACACTGCCTGCGTGGCACTGCAAGCATTTGCATGTCAATCGAACTGGCTAGCCGTTGCTCACCACTTATAATGTGGCGCCAGCAGATGACCCTCTCGGTCTGCACCCTTAGGCTTCTTTTCTATCTTTTTTCCTTTCTATTATTCCCCCTTTCCCCCACCCCAAGTGTAAGGTAGCCAACCGAGCCAAGCTTGGGTAAATTCCCTGCCTTTCCTCTCTATTTATCTCCCTCTCTAGCATTCTGGGCAAGTAAGACCCAGGATTCAGCTAGATGATTTCGTAGACACGATAACATCTGCATGAAAGCACAGATGTTTTACTTTGTGGTTTCTGTGATGACAAAAAAGAAAGTGAGTTGCAAGTCTGTCTTTGTGCAACATGGATACACCATCATGTATCAGTGTCCATGTAGCCTATTGTTGAGTACAGCAGGAGAAGCTGGCTCGCTCTTTCATGGCTAACAGCTCTATGAAAGTTTATCACACAGAAAAGCCGCAGTGTTGGCTGCTCGGGGCAAAACGACAAAATACTAATAGATTGTTTCAATCCTGCACGAGAACGAGCATGTGACTGCTGCTTTGCTTTTTCGTCATGACACAAAGCACAACAAACTTTTTATGCATTTGTGCAGCTGTTTATCATGTCTATGAATGCACATCAGTCGCAATTTCTTAGCTGAATGCCGTTTCTTACTTGCACCAGCATACTAGTCACAATATCGAAGGGTGCAGAACGAGAATGTTGTCTGCTCGCACTGCAGTATACATGGCAAGCACCACTGAGCCTATTCAGGCCGCATGAGAAAGCGCGCGAGTCTTGCAGGGCCATGCTTGCAGTGTGCACATGGTGAACTAAATGCCAACTGTTTAGTGACTGGAAGGAGTAATACTGCACTGTAGGTGTTCTCCCTCTCACTTTATACAACAATACTACACCTTTGTTCTATGAGCACCCACGTGCGGCGGCACATGTACCAGCAGCCACATGCTACGAGCGTCCTATTTTCGTTCGTGAGAACTGTGCCAACCAGCCCAATGCAAGACGCAAAGTCATGGTAGTAGCCTTATTTTAAACGTAAAATTGCAAAGTGGCCTTCATCTGAGCCTTTCATCATAAATAATGCTAGAAAGATAAGCTGTTCACGTCTGGCACCTCCAGCACAGCAAAAGATGGCTTTCAAGATTGGCTTTTATTACTTGTGAAGTCCTAACGTGTGGATGCAAAGACAACACATGTGTCAATACTTACCGAAATCATCCATGCACATGGATTTTAATGGCAGTTATAACAGTGAGCTATAAATGCATTCACTGAATTGATTCCTATTCAGTGGTTAAGTGAGTAAGAAGTACTGCAGGACTTATCATTTGGATAGACGTCCTAACACTCACAACTTTGGATGGGCCAAACGAACAGTCCCAGGTAAAGAATTCGTCTCATAAAATGATGCAAAGAGCCAAATTTCTACATGTTCATGTCTGCTGTCAGAAGTCATTAGTTTGTGTCACAAAGTGCGATTATATTAAGCTGCCTATATCTTATTTAACTCAAACTCCATATGGTTGACAACCAAAGCCCTTGAGATCAATAGTTGCACTACAAAGCAGCTGCAAAGCTTTACCTTATGTTGTTCCATCGTCCCCATTGGATGGCACTGCAGTATGAAGTTCCGTCGTACAAGTGAAGTCGCAATAACCTAGGCGAATGGTCCGATTCTGGGTTACTCTTTGGCGCCGAAACGTTCCGTATCTTTTGAATCTGGACAACCACGGGCCCTGTGATCTAGAACACAAAGTTATTCCAATCAATGTAAAATAAGCCGTGGACCTGCAGTGCACATATATTTGCACTGAGTAGTGACTCACTGAATCCACTTTGTTCCTCGAAACATCTTCCGGCAAGCCACCTTCTCCAATGTCGGCTAAATCAAACTGAAATGCGAGATCACGATGTGACCGTGAGGCATGATTTGATGCAAGGCACATTACTTCAAATATCTAACAGAAAGCTTACGTTCACTGCTTTCCTGATCACGTCTTCCACCTTGGGGTTCTCCAAGCCTTCTACGCACTCTTCGAGTCCTTCAGGGCTCAAGAACCTGCCCGTAACAAGAAATAAATCAACTCGCGTGGTGTACCAGTGGAAGTTAGAAACCGTACCTCGAGCACTACCCATTAACGACAGAAAGGTAACGCTAAAAACGACAGTGACCCACCATCCACGCTCTTTCAGCTCCTCTTGCATTTTCGGCACCCGCAGCCTCGTGCACAAAGTACCGGCCCAACTAACTCGACTTGAAAGTTCGTCCGGCTTTCAAGTTTCTATGGCCCTTGATCTCGCAATGGCCAAACCAGCTTCGGTACAGACCAATCAAGAGCAAGCATTGCACTGTAGCAAGAATAATCTCAAGCGCACTACATGCTTCACATTCGCGACCAGTTCCAGTAGCTCGGCAACTCCACAAGCTCACAGACGGGGTAAATCCAGATGCCTACACCACCGGTCGAATTTTCACTCACGCACTCATCAACCAAGAACAGCGTTTGCCCACAGGTTTTTGCCGATTACCGCTTGAGGCGCAGATCACGAAAAACGTGCTATCATCATCGTCAAATGTCATTCTGGAATTGGCCGCCACCGGATTTTCTTGTCCTCAACCAGCCAAAGCCAGCCCTCCACGCTTAAGATCTTTCTCCCACTGTTGGCGTGTGTTGCGGTACATGTGAGCGTAGTAACGGGAAGTAGTAATTAATTTGACGGCTCAAACAGCACCAAAAGCGATGCTCAAAATCACCCAGCCTCGTGTGGAACGAATCGACCCTGCTGAGGAGAAGCAGCGGGCTCGGTCTGCCACTATTAGCACATTATTCAAGTTTGGTCTTCTAGTTACACTGATACGAGCAAGTAAGCGATTCTTTTCAATAACCATAATGTTATCCCACGGTAACGTCGTGAAGGCCTATTTCATGTGCGCCTGCTAGTACATCTATGTCTCCACTTTTCTTTCATTTCGTTATCCCAGCGCCCCATGTTATCAACCAGTTCCGGAGCTAGGAAGACTAATCGCAGTGGCTGGTTTCGACGGATGGCGCGAAGTAAGAATTCACGGATACCTCAGAATTTCCCATGGCCTAATAGTGATTCAGTAACTGCGGTATGTAAACATGTTTGAGATGGCCGCTAACATTATTCACAGAGCGACGCTTTTCCCACCATCGCGTTTTGTCTCGAGCAACAATGGACAGCGAATTTCTCCTTCAGTGTTAGCATACAAATTAAAAAAAAAAAACATTTTCTTCTCTGTTGCAGATTTCAAGTGGAAGCGCTTCGCAAGATTGCCAGGCGTAGTTCACCACCGACAGAAATAAACGCGATAAAAAAAAAAAACTGATTGCGTGACCTAGCTGATCATTCTTGTAGCTGACGCTGACTTACTATCGTCGGAATTGTCGAACAAGCAGGTAATGCCATAGCGTAACAAACGGTAATGCTAATGTTCAAGCATACAACTGCGCAGCGAAGTGCAAAGCAAGAAGCCAGTGTTTTAGCAACCTGTCTGCGCTGCGAGCGATGGCGCGAAGCAAGAAGAGCCTGGCCTCTTCTATACCAATACTTTAGTCCAGACCTTGGTACTAAAACGTAGTATACCACATAAGTTTGCGGGCCACGCAACGTTTATAGTCGCGTTGCTCTAACGCACGGAGGTAGGAAAGGCTTCTTTCCTCCGTGCTCCAACGCAAGCCTCTTCGCGAGACTTCCGCTACGTCAGGGGCGATTGACAGCCCCGCCACGCCTGAGACGCATCACTTCTGTGGCCTGTTTGCTGACAGGACTACAAATAATTTTCGCCTTTCACTTTTTAACGGTAAGCGTTTTTTGGCATCTGCGTTCTACATACTTCTGCCTCAAGAGCAGGCATAACTGTAACCAATCGCAATCTTTATCACGAAGTTATACCTGGTTATATATAGTGATACGTAGCCAACGGAACGCAGTCCGAGGAACGTCGTGATAGCGTTGATTCTGTTTTGAAAATAGAAATGTGACGGTCATACTGCAATAAGCGCTTCGTGTCAAAAATGCGAACAGTGCGCTACGCGGCAGTACAATTTCGAAAGACCAGTGAATAACCTACCAGAGCGGTTGACGGTGAATAGCCCACCGCTAGGTGGCGCGGAGCAAACTAGAGTTACTGTGTATGCTACCTAAAGGTAGCATATACAGCAACTCTAGTTTGGCACAGGGCCATATATTTTGGCATAAGGCCCCCGGATATAACTTTTTATCTGGGGACTTTAGTGTGGCATAAAGGGGCTTTAGTTTGACCTGCGCTCATGTGGTCTGCAAACTTTAGTGAATGACTGTACCTACCTATAGGTCATCTTCGGCACCCGCAGGCACAGGGTATCACGAGTGGTGTGCTATATACACGCGACTCTGGTATTGCACGTTTGAAGTGCTTCGTGGGTAAAGTAGTCTCGGAGCTTTTGCCAGCCCCATCCCACCATGATCCATACTTCTATCTTGAAAGGCCCAAGTTTTTGGCAATATATGAACCTCGGCTGCCGAGATAGCCGATGCTGGTTATGACCAAGCAGCAGTTCATGGCAGAAGCATGATGAAAATAGTACCTTGGCATTCCACAAGGCTGCCTTTTGCACTTTCATAATAACTGCTTTAGTTACAAAAATGAACACATTTGAAATGTGCACAGGAGGACCTTTGATATTTCAACTATACAAATGTTCAAGCAAAGAAAAAGTATACACGAGAACAGATGCACGCTTGGTACTTCTGTCTCGATTGCCAGATTTATTCAGTAAAAAAAAAAATCAGCTTATGACAATAATACTTGCATAAAATTCTTCTAATACCTGAAATGATAATGTAGGCAGCATCAGCAGCTTGCCATGAACTATGCCATTCTTGGAATTGGGGTAAAATGGCTTTGTTTAGCTAGTTGAGCCAATACCGAAAGACTGTAGTAGTAGTAGGAACATGTGCGTCGAGACAAAGCATGTAACCTTTGCAATTAAGGTACACGCTAAGGCCGAAGAACACAGTTCTAGGCATATGAAAGTGGCCTTCTATCAACGCACCTAAATTTTATTTCATTCAGTAGACATGAAATGTGTACAGTATGTACAATGCAGACATCGCCCAACCAGACGGCGACCCTAGGGAATGAATGTACAAACAACAAAAGGCAACATTTGCTTTTCACGTTTATGGGATGAGTGTGTTCAGAGAGGATAGGGCAATGTTTAGAGATGAGGCGCCATTTTCAACACAATTCATTTTGCCTCCAAAAGGCATTTTTTCATTTAACCATTTCCAAATGCAGCACCACTAGCTTATTACTGTCACACTGCTTGTAACCCCCACACCATTACACAGGTCTTGTCTCAATAGTCTGCACAGCGGCTGGCAGTGAAAATGATACATTTTCGCCGCCCTGAGGTCGACATTCCTTGATTCACTGGATTTCCCCACCAATGGACTCTGTGGAGAGGGGACAGACTGGAATGTACTCCAGGTTTCTTTCTGTTCCTCGCAATGTCTGTTTGCGCCCACATGATCCACACAATATACAGGCCTCCAAACACTCTCATTATTTTTTAAAAATGGCTCTATGATGGGAGGGGCACCAACCACTCTCCCCGAGATGCTTGAAACTAAGTAATAAATAACTTGTGCCACAGTGGGCACCAAAACCACCACTGCGTTTTGTAAAAAATGTTGGAAACAAACACGGAGGTGAAACAACGCAGCCGCCTCCCAGACACAAGTGGCATGTGACCACAGGCTCTTCTGAGAACAGTTTGAGAAAAGGCAGCACTTGCTTTAACTTAACTGGTGAGAACACTCCATTTTTTTTCATGATTGGAGCCCACTGGGTGTGCACACACTGGTAAAAAAAAGTGGGGGGGAGAGGAACAATAATAAACAGGGGGATGGGTACAGAGCAAGGAAGGCAGATGAATTTACAGTACAGATGAAGGGCCCAGCAGCCATGGCTAGAAGAGTCCACTGCCACGAGATGTGTCCGATGATCCATAAAAAGGAGGAGCACAAACTGATGCGGAGTTGAACTGTACAGTGGGCTTCATGCCCAGTGGTATGTACAAAGGAGCTCTAGTTCACTGCGCACACCAGCGGTGGGCTACAAGTTCTCCACAAACTTGTTCAGCTGCTCCTGGGGTGTAAGCATGTCCGAGCCGTCCCCCGGCTGGGGCGGCGGTGGAGGCGCCAGGTCAGGGCTAGGGCTGGGCCCTGCCCCCAGGCCACCCTGCGGCAGCATCAGGTCAGCGCCACTGGGGGGGCCTTCCACCAGAGGCCCCCCACCGAGGTGGGGTGAGTGTGTTTGGCTGGGGTAGTGAGGAGATGGGATGGGCTGCTGCCTCGGTGACGGGATGGGCCTGGGCGAGGGCTGTGGCGAGCGCACTAGCTGGCTTGGCGGCGGTGACCGCACTTGCTGCATCAGCTGCTGGGGGCTCAGGGGACTCTGTTTGAGCGGAGGGGCGAACTGCTGATACTGGTCCGGACCGGGTGGCCCTCCTTGGTAGAAGTGCCGAGGTCGCTGGTAGGCCCCCTGTAGTGGGCCCTGCTGCTGTTGCTGCTGCTGCTGGAACTGCTGCTGCTGGCGCTGCATCATGAGCAGCTGCTGCTGCTTCTGCATCCACTGCTGTTGCATTGGTGGCTGCTGCTGCATGGGAGGCTGCTGCATACCAGGCGGTTGCTGCGGGCCTCCCATCATCAGCTGCTGCGGAGGTGCTTGTTGCTGCTGTTGTTGCTGCTGTTGGTGCTGCTGCTGTTGTTGCTGTTGTTGTTGCTGCTGTTGCTGGTGCTGACTGCGCTGCTTGATGAATGCAGCCATCAGCTGCGGGTTCGACTTGAGAATGTGCAGCACTTGCTGCTGCTGCTGTGGTGAGGCAGGTGACTTGAGGGTCTGTATCAGCTGCTGTAGGGCGGGGGTCATTTGACTCGGCCGTTGCTGCCCTCCACCGGGTGGCCCCATCTGGGCACCTGGAGGAACCATGGGCGGAGGTGGTGCCTGTCGCATTGGTGGTAGACCCTGTTGGCCGTAGGGGGGCCCCTCCCAGCGCAAGGGAACCATGCGGGGTCCCGCAGGGGCCAAAGGCTTCTGCGCAGGAGGTACCCCCTTGCCATAGCCACCAGGATTGCCCGCCAGGTGGGGAGCCTGTTGCCGCGCAGCCGCTGCCTGTACCTGCTGCACTGCCTGCAGTGCTCCGACAGGGGGTCCCGCCGGCTTGCTGCCGGTACTGCCACCAGGAGGCGTGCTAGCCGGTGGAAGCGCGGGCGGCCCCGACGACATGGAGACAGAAGCACTTGTAGCCGGCGGCAGGGCAGGAGCTCCCCTGTTCTGCATAGTGGCAATGCGCCGCTGCAGGATCTGCGCCTGCTGGAGGCGTTGCTGCAGCTGCTGCTGGCGCAGCTTGTGCTTGATGTTGAGACAGAAGGGTACAGGACACTTAGCCTCTTGGCAGTGTTTGGCATGGTAACAACACAGGGCGATAAGCTGCTTGCAAATGGGGCAACCTCCATTGGTCTTGCGCTTGCAGCTCTTGGAATGCTGCACCACCCGCTTCATGCGCCGGCAACTGGGCAAGCGGCAGTTGGCATCTCGGCACTGGCACGCATGCACCAGGGAGTGGATGCAGCGTTGTATGGACAGCCGCTGCGACTCTTGCGGGTTGCTCTGCTTGGGGTCGGCTGCAGAGGTCCCATCATCGAGGTCAAAGCCCAACTTCTCCATTTTGTGAGGATGGCCTTCACGATCATAGCAAGCCACACACAAGTCAAAGTCATCGCATACTGTACAGTGGTAACGTGTCTCCACATGGCTTTTGCAGCTATTGCATGTGTACACAAATCGATCCTGGCCTTGGTTGTGAAGCTCGTAAAGCATGGCCATGGTCGAGTACTTGGCGCGCCGAAGTGATGAGAACTCGTAGTGCTTCTCTCGGGCAAGTGTCAGAAAGGCATCTCTACCATCCATCAGGTCACACTGCATAAGGAGGTCTGGGTCGTGTATCTGGGGCAGACTGACTGCAGCCTGTGCAGAGTGCAGCCGGATCACGAAGAAAACCTGCAAACAAGAAATATGGAATGACAGAGTTCTGACCAAATGCAGCAAGAAAACTTGTGAAAAACAAAACAGTACAGTTGCAGTTACTCGCATAAATAAGTTTGTCAAGTTCGGCATACATTACTCAGGAAGAATGCTATTATATGTGCCAGAAATGGGTATGCTACAAGCCAAAAAAGAAGTATCCATGCCACATTTCTTACAGACAACATCACACTTTAGTTACAAAAACTACAATTGCCATACTGCCGCTTGCACTGGAAGTTTTGCTAAATGAAGAGGCTTTATGGACAATTTTAACAAAGCAATAGCATTTTTTTCATCTGCTGAGAATAATTAGGTGTGGCAGAAGGTTTAGCCTGAGTGATTCTGATTGTGACAGCAGGTGCCGCATTACAAAAAACAAAATCAAGTTTTTAAACAGTGTGTCATATGTAGAAGCTGGAGCCGAATGAGTGAAAACTATGGGATCAATATGAACACTAGGAACACTTAAGACTATTTCCTTCCTTGATGTTTCCCTACATAGCCTTCAGGTCTTAACGTGACCATTTCCCAAATAGCAAATGCTACACTAGAAGGTTGTGTATTTGCAAAATGTTACGATAGTACGAGTGTTCAGCTATTATATTAAGCTGTGGCAAAAAAACAGTGTCAAAGTTTACTGATAATTTTCTTCTCAAATAAATGCTGCTTTATTTATTTATTTTGAGGCTGCAACAGTTGCAAAAAGTCGTAGGCAAAATAGTTACTCTTCACTTTGCAAAAATGGTTCCTTTTTTTTTTTTTTTTTTTTGACAACACCATTTCCAAGCATGCCCATTTTCCAAGTCCACGTCGTATACTCGTAACATGACGTGAAAATTCACTCTGAACAATCGAGCAGTTTCTCCCATTCACAATTTTCATTGCGATGGCAATTACATGAACATTTCCGGCTGGATTTAGCTGCTGGCGTCAGCGCCGACGTGGGCGTCACTATCACTCATCATATATGTATACGTACCTATATATACGAAAATGCAAGAAAAAAAAATACTAAAAACAGACTTCGACGCGTGGAATCGAACTTGCGTCCTCAGAACAGTGAGGGCAAGGCGTTAACCACTGAGCCAACGAGGAGCACGTCCATCAACGTTCAAACGACAAGCTATCTATCGCTGCCGACGAACATCTGGGAGAGGGGGGAACTATCGTGTTTTCAGCGTTACCAGCAAGATGGCGCAATGAGCGCACGAAAAAACATCATCTCACCATGCACATTTCGCCCCGCAAAGCGCAGGGGGTCCACGCTCACTCACGCGCCCTTATTAGGGAGGATCGTACGTCTTGGCTGGCATTCGACTTTCACCGAAACGATTCTGTTTTAGTTATCGGGCGCACCAAAGGTCACTACAATCGTTGCACAGTCTACGCTTGCGAAAAGAGCACGCTTTTCAGGCACAGCGAAGTAACAACTGAAATGCTTATTCGCGTTCATCGGTACACGAGAGTACGTTTTGTGCGTCATTTGTGCGTGAGAAACGCTGGGCACGTTTCGATTTGCTGGCCATTCTGCGCGAGACCTTTTTGTTGCTATCGCATTTATTGCTTCGCCATTCCGGCAAAGCTGTGACGCTTTTCAGTATATAACTTTCTAAATGTATGAACGATGCATAAACCGGTATCAGACTAGCTACCACACACCAACACTTCCCAGTTCTTCGCCTCTCGAGGAACCTAGATGCCATGCAACAATGGTATGACTGTGACAAACTGTACAAACAGGGAGGAACTATGGCAGCATACCTCTTTATGCTTCTCCATGGTTGAGTAGATCTTGGCAGAGAGATCATTCCCCGTGTGGGGTACCGTAGACTTCTTGTTGTTCTTCCGCTGGTTGCTCTTGTTTTTGTTGGCCTTCTTGTTACGCCCACTCTTCTGCCCTTTCTTTTCACCCTGCTGAAGAAGTGAAGGCCAAGGGCAAGTTAGCCACAACTTACTCAAAGGACAAACAGCTGTAATGCTAGCAGTACATTGAACTTAATTCCAGAACACCAATACCTTTCATTAATTTTAAAATTCGAATTCATTATATATGCACTAATTTTCAAAGCTTCTCAATATAAATGCAATATGAGGCTTCCGAATCTGTAGTTTGGCTATCACGTTATTTTCTATCAGAAGAAAATGATGTCCCAATGTTCCTTGCACCTTGCATTGTAAACATGACATATTGGTTTGACAAAATTCCACCTGTTGCTGAAGGCATGCTTAATAAAGAATGTCGAACAAGAATTGAGGAAACACGTGTGAGAAATCAAAATGAGAACTTGCATATGTCTTTCTGGGACACATGTGAAGGACGGGACGAACATCTATCTGCTGGAAAAGAATGAGTCGAGGCTTAGCTTAAGGCCAACTCAAAACTTTGCACGGAAGTATAGCCAAAGTACCCAGATTGACAGGAACAACATTACTAGATACTTCGGACAGGAATGCCAAAACGCTTTTAGAATTTTTTTACATCTTTATCACATTTACAGCTGCATTAGCCATGTGCCCTCGGTTAGTAATTGCGCGGCCGCAACCGCGGTTTCGCATGCGGCAATTGCCGAAAACAGCAGTTAAGGGGGGATGCTACACCTTCCAAAAACTCTTTTATTTTTGCGAGTACCTCAGTCAAATTTGGAGAGCCTATGTAGATTTTACTGCTGATTTCAAAAATCTAATTCTTTTTTTGCTGTGACAATTAGTTTTAAAGATATAATGAACTGCGACTCTTTCAATTAAGGCCTAATTAGCAAATTAACTGTAACTTGGATATTGATGTGCAACCTATAGAACCAATTCGGTATGTTCACAGTGTGCAATAAAGTATAAATCATTGTTCTGGGCTATTTCGAAGCAAAGTTGTGGGATGTTGAATATGACATGAAAAATTTCCCCATCTACACTTGAAACAAAAGATCCATTTAGAGAATTTTCTCCAAAAATTATTACAATAAAACTTACTTTACGACACATCCCCTACATTTATCTTCGAAACAAAAAAAAAGAAATCGTAATGATAACCCAGATAGAACAAGAGACATTGCTCCGGCATAATGGGAAGCACATGAAAATTGTCGTTTTGAGAAATCGAGAAAAAACGTGGGCACACATTTTTATTGCAGAAGATGCAACAAGACAACCTCAAAACGCACCAGAAGCATAGTCTGAATGCATTCTGTGCTCATGCCTCCTCTTCACTAGCTTCCGGAGTTCCAATGAGGCTGTTCTTTTCTTGTTGGAGACAATGCTGCGACGGTGGTCTTTTTCTCTCGCTCTCCTGGCACCAGTACTTGTCGCATTCATATCCATTTCACCTAAGATTGCCGTTGCAGAATTCAAATTGCCCGTGTTGAAGCGCAGCACTGCTTCTGCAACAGCTGCTTCAACAGCGAACAGGGACGCATGGTGCTCCTTGGGGCCAAACTCCTGATTACCGAATGTAGGCTCTCGTTGGAGTTCTGCGTTTTGCCGCGTTCGCACCTCTGAAGCAGGGCTCTTTCCGAAAGCCGGGTATAAACCGGTAGTAATGCCTCTGCCACGTCTTTCGGTAGATTGTAGGCATGCCTGGGGTCGGGCTCACCCTTTGCTTTTGCGGCATTGTGCCGACACCATGAAGTTTCACCAGCTGGGCACAGACTGTGGTCCGAGCATTCATCAGTGGAGGTGACGTGGCGGTATGTGGCCATCACAGCCTTTTGCATCTCGCCCACGTCACCTTCATGCGATTTCAGAGCCCGGCCATAATATGTGCTCAGCCTGGTGATCAGCTCACCTGTGAGCCTGCATTTCCCACCAAGGCCTCTTTTCCCATCGCACTTTTGTTTCTGCACCAGGTTTCTCAATGCGGTGCCCATCCGTTTCTGTACATGATTAATACAGTCTTCCTTCTGCACGTCAATGTAACCATACACCTTGGCGTCTTGTATGGCGCAAAATGTCCTAGAGTCTCCATCAGACAGCATAGTTGTGTAGCGCAGGCCATGGCGTTCAAGCGACCTCTGAAATAGAATTAGAGCCGCCTCCACTTCCATTTGCCCCGCTTTGCTGTTCGTATTTTTTGGCATTTGTGGTTAGCCTTCCATTCTTGATAGCCCTCACTACTAGGCTTTGGGCCCACCTCGCAGCCTAGGCAAAAGTTGGAAAGAACGACGTAGTCCAACACGTAGCCACTAAATAATTTGATAACTGAGCCCACGCCGATGTGGGAAGAATGGCCTCGCGTCTTCCACGTGCCGTCGTAGCTAACGGCAATATTGCCCCGGTGGCCGAAGCACAAGTCATCATAAATTGTTCTAACCTTTTCCGCACATTCGCTCATAGCGGACTCAGCCGCTCGCGTTGCAGCGGGTGCCAGCGTGTTCTTCAAATGCCACTGAAACGTCTTGTGGTGCATACCGCGGTGTGAGATGCCCATTGTTGCGAAAATATCGTTCATTTTCGTTTGGCCGTTGCCGGTAGCCACCATCGCCCTCGAAGCGAGAAGATTTACTTCAAACGGATTGCACGTTTTCGTGCCGTTCGCGCGGGGCGAAGTCCATTCATTCGCGATCTCGCCGCACCTTTCACACTGCACTAGCACTTTCACGGCAAGTCCGTAGTCCCGATCCCCTCTGACGATCGTAGCCGGTCCGTGGCAGGCTTTGCAACACAAGGCACCCATTATCGCGTTTAGGATATCTAGATGCATAAGCAGATAAGGAGCAGCGTGGTCCGAGTCCTGTGCGGTTGCCTCGCTACAACTCGCGGTGAAAAAGTCAATTTTCCGTGCAGTTGCTGGCGCCGATGAAAGCCGGTCGAGCGTCGCTTTCTCCCGGGCATGATTTTCTTCAACTTCGGCGTTTGTCACCACCTTGGCATCGATTCGTAGTCGTCCGGAGTTCGCTTCACCGTCATCGTCGTCGGAGGCAACGCGCTCGGTCGCACCATCGCTGAACGGCCGCGGAGCGTCGACACATCGTTCGTCGGAGTCAACCAAGGGCTCTGATGACTTCGTAGACTTTCTCCCACGACCTTTGCGTTTCCTGCGACCAAATGCGTGCACGGTCCGATACTTTTTTGCGTTTCCAGGCATGGCGATACGATCAGAAGCTTCAGAGTGCTCTGCCGATTTCGAGGCGTCACAGCGGTAACCCTTTCAAAATGGCGTCGGGTCGCGTATGCAGGCGCAAGCCGCGAGCTTCCAGCCAACCGGAAAGCGCCATTTCAGTCACGTGCACCGTTTAGCCAATGGCAGTGAGCGCGGCTCTTCGTCTTTGAGGCCCCGTTTTTCGAGCCGGGAAAACGCTCAATGTTGTTTACTGAATAAAAAAAACAGCTGAAAACGCGTTCTTTCAAACAAGACCAAAATGGCGCCGATCGAGCGCGTAGTTCCCGCGTATCGTAGAGCCGAAACCTGCGCTATTCGCCCTCAATTTAAAGGGCAGGACGCCCGTTTTCGGTTTTTTAAAGTTGAATAACGATAAAAGTTGATGGTATTCGGCTATGAAATTTTGTAAATAGGTGCGCAATGATGTCGGGAACGCGAAAAGAAGGTCTGCGAAAACTCGATTTTTTGGCTGATTTTCGGTCCCGAAGTGCCGCGTCCCCCCTTAAGTTTTCAATGCACGTGCCCTGGCTGCGCACGTGCCTTTAAAGCCTTTCATTTCTTGCTATCTATGACAGCATCGGCCGCAATTTTGTCCACGGCGCTTGTGGAAAGCAACGCCGCTTTAACTGATTGAGCTTTGAACGCGCGTTCACTTTCGGAGTTTGTCAGTTACGTCGTAGCCACATCGTGTCAAGAGCGACCTCAGTTTTCTTCAGAGAGGTCGTGGCAAACAATAAACACAGTTCTGACAGTGCTTGCACTGGTCGCACGCATGCTTCCGAAGCATAGATCATGTTGCTCTTGGCCTTCGTTCCACAATTTCGGCACAAAAGTTTATACATACGACCCACCGAGAAGAGGAAAGGAGCTCGGAATATCCGAATTTTGGCCCAATTAGCGTTTAGATGAACGTCTCCTAAATTCCTTTGCAATAAAATGCGATGGGTTAGCAAAACACCTGGATTGGGCTGCATTTTTGTCAATGCAGCCAGATCACACACAGAAATACTCCTCATCGTCTCAGCGCTGCTCTGGAGGCAGGCGGCTTGCATGGCCGGCCAACTCCCGCGATCGAAGGGAAAGTCACACCCACCACCGGCTTTTTTTTCTTTGGATGCATCTGTGCTGCCAGCGCTGACACCATGGCACAGCGCACCAGCACCATGACAATCTGTTTTTCTTCGCTTGAATTAAACTACTTGACACTGTTGGGAACGCTGTGCAAGAAGAGACGAAAACAATGAATGCGGCGCGCTCGGTTTGCTTCACTCACTCAGCTGGCGACGATCAGCTGATCGGAATCGGTCTCCAGAGTTCTCGCTGATAACAAGATCCGGACGTGACTATCCAGTTTTGCGACTCCCGGTCGCTCGCATGCAGCCTCTGCCAATGTGAACATCAGTCACTTTTTGGTCGCCAGTCGCGAATGGTCGCGCGACCACTGCTAGTCACTGGTGCGCACCAGCCTTAAATGCACTCAGCTAAATGAGTCGTTGAATGTAATCTATGTTCGCAAGTTGTAGCTGCCATATCTTATGTTCCGGCATTGCAGATCAAAAGCAACTGAGATGTGGAATATTCAGAGTAAGCAATTCTAAAATTGCTTTTATGGTATGGTGCACAAAATATGTAATAGGATCGCAACGAAAAGCGTAGTAGTTTCAAGGCTTACCTCAGAGCCCTCAGGTTCGCCGTCTTGACTGCCTTCAGAAGCAGCAGCGGATGCAGCCAATGCTTCAGCAGCTTTCCGCTTCTCCTCTTCTTCTTGGTCAAGTTCCTTTATGCTCTCCTCGAGCACGTTGGGCCAAAAGTCGCCTTCAAAATAGGGCAGCTCACAGGCACTCTTGAGGTTGTCCTCCGTGGCCTGTTTTAGAATGTCCTGCACAACAACAAGTGGTGCTCACACACAGGCCAGCAGCCCAGAGGAAAGAGTAACAACAAAAGCTCCTTTGCAAATGCTTATGCTCCCAACCTAACAATCAGTGGCAGGCTTCAGCATCACATCAACAAAGAGGCCAAAGATTTTTAAAACCCACATGCTATGCATTTAATGAAGCTAAACTTGGGAGAAAAACTGCCGTACACAATTAATAAAACAACGTTCATCAGAAACCAATCTCTCTTTGCAACACTCAATGCATTAATGCTGGTAAATTTGGAGTTTTGTAGCTCTTTAAAGGGATACTGAACAAAAATCGGAAAAATTGACGAAACTTCGCAATTCTACTTGGAACATGCAACTATTCTGATTAAGAGAGTTAATTTCCCATATTTCTGAAAAGTTGGCTATACAGTAGAATCTTGATACATAGAAATTGCTTAAACGGAATCACCTCTTAAACAAAACAGTAGCCGGTAAGTTGGTTGGCTTTGTATTCAGATAAGGTAAAAAAACTTTCGTTAATCAGAATTAAAATAGAACTTCTGGGAGACCCATTGCCATAGGCATCAGCCTTTTCAGATTCCGGCTTTTTTTTTTTTTTTTTTTTTCCTACCCCCAGTCTTTTATAAGCTTCGCCTTGTTGGTAGTCAGCGCAACGAATGCAACATTGCCGTTCTTGATCAAGTCATTCAGTCTCTGTTAGAGTTGCCTGGGTTACAGCCGCATTGTTCCTGCCGTTGTGGTGCCTATCGTGCTTCATTGCCGCGTTAGTGTCTTGCAACTTCGGTGGCTCGTAAGCACCCGGCGAAGTTGAGGCCTCGCCTCCATTGTTTCAATGGCGACGCGGAAGCAGGGACACCATGCGCTGACAAAAAAAAGATGGACATCACTCTCGACTTCAAAAGCGGCTCATACTCAAAGACGGCGCTCGTGACGAAGCACGGTGACCCGAAAAGCAGCTTAATGAGGATCCTGCATGACAAGAACAAGCTACAAGGTTTCTTGACTTCGCAATTCAGGCCCCAAAGGAAACGTCTGCATCACGGCAAACACGAAGAACTGCAGAGGTGTCTTGTATTGTGGCTTAAGAGAGCCCGGAGCCAGAGCATTCCCATCAGCGAGCCACTAATCCGTGCTAAAGCAGAAGAGTTTGTTCTTCAGCTCGGGATAAAAAACTTCTTTTGCGGTGAAGGCTGGCTGACAAGGTCTAAAAAAAGAAATGGCCTCGTTTCTCGCACCATTGCAGGAGAAGCTGCAGCAGATGATGCGACTGCCTGTTGTGACTGCCGGGCAGGACAGCTGCCAGAGATCATTCAAGAGTTCAAGAACGATGACAAGTACAATGTGCATGAAACAGTACTTTTTTAGGCTCCTACCATCAAAATCAATCGGTTTTATAGGTGAACTGAGCACAGGTGGCCAACTGCGCAAGAACAGACTGACTGTTTTTGTTGGAGCAAATATGTCGTGCAGTGACAAGTTTAAGTTTTTTGTGATACGAAAATATAAAAATCCTCGCCGTTTCAAGGGCATCAATACTGTGCCGTCACTTACCGAGTCGAACTCGAGAGCTTGGATGACCCAAGCCCTCTTCAGCAAACGCCTGCACACAGAGGATGCACAATTTTCGCAGCAAAATGAGAAAGTAATTTTTTTCGTTGACAACTGCCCTGGACATGAGACTGTAACAGGACTGAAATATATTCAATTGAAGTTCCTCCCAGCTAACATCACAGCACTGTTCCAGCCAATGGATCAGGAAGTTTTAAATCACGCTTTCGCAAGGGTCTCTTGCATAGGATGCTCTTGAGCATGAGAGAGGATAAAAAGCACAAGGTGGATGTTCTTGGTGCCATTCACCCCGTTGCCGATGCTTGGAGGCAGCTGCGACAGCGAAGGTGCCCTCGAAAGGTAAATGAGCAGTGTGCTTCTAAGAAAATCACACTGGGCTTCGATGAATTGACAGCGCTGTTGCAACTTGCCCTGACAACACTGTGCGAAGCATTATTGTAAAGTATGCGATGAGGAGGAGGAGCTGGAAGAAGACTCTGAAGCGGTAGCTGCCACAGAAGTTACCACACTTCATGGGGCAGAGTCTGTTGTGCTTAACCTGAGAAAGTTTTTCTTAGGGAGGCAGAATCGAAAATATTTCTTTAAAGCCCTAAGTGACATGGAGAAAAATATTCTGAATATGAAAATACAAGGACTCAAAGAAAAAAAATTGATGCATTTTTCAGTTCACAGTGATTAATTACTGCGTAACAAACTTGTGAATACCATGTAAAAACCTCATGTAGTTTCCTTGCTTTCTAAATAACTATGAGTTACATGCACCTCAAAGTGTTCAGACATCCATAAATAGTATTAGGAGTATTACTGAAAATTGAACAAGTTTGTAACGATTCACTGTTCAAGGTAAACAGCCCGAAAACTGAAGACAGAGAAATAGAAAGACACAGAACGAGTGCTGACTTTCAACTGAAAAAGTTAAATTATTGCATATGATGAAATTTTCATATATGAAAAAGTTTATATATAATGTTTCTTCATTAAATTTTTCAGTTGAAAGCCGGCGCTCGTCCTGTGTTTTCCTATTTCTCTCTCTTCGTTTTTCGGGCTGTTTACCTTGAACAATAGTATTAAAAGAGTGTGCACACAAAAATCAAAACTTTTTTACATCTCTCTCAGTTTTTTGGACAAATTTTTTGGTCTCTTGGAGTTCCGTGTAATGAGAGTCTACGGTAATTTTGATCGAATGTCAGCGTGCGGCGGCCCCACGTGAGCGGGAGCCGTGACGTCAGAATCGTTGAGACGCGGGTAGGGTGCACAAGTTCCCGTCCTCCTCCTTTTCTCTACCTCTCTTGTCATTCCACTTTCCCCCTTCCACAATAGCACCGATGCTTTGCCTCAGCTGGAGCATTGTTCGCAACCAGTGCTGTTCATACCGGTTCTGGGAAACGGGGGGGGGGGGGGACATGATTGAGTCGAAAGATGCAAGCGACGGCCGGCATTGTTGGCTTGCCCATTTTATGTGGGTTTGACGTCACCAAATGTCACCTGCGGTTCACGGCGTGGCCGTTAGACGTGGCAGTTTGTAAAAAACGCAATAAATTCATTAAATTCCTGTAGTTTGTGCCTGGAATGAAGGTTGTCTCCATCAATTTCAGAACCCAATCTTTCAATTTGGTTTCAATTTCGATTCAATTTCAATTTGGCAAAAAAAGCTGATCAGTATCCCTTTAATTCATATGCACACAATATCTCGTTAAATGAAACCTGAAGGGGCCAGTAGAACATGTTCCATTTAGCAGGAGTTTTGTTTACCGAGAGATGAACAGGGATGCAGAATACAAGTACAATCACCGAGCAATAAATTGGACACCGATAATTCGGACATGCTAGGTAATTCGGACAGTCGCGCGGCACCGTCGATGGTCCAATAGAAGTAATGTGTAAAGACGACCGATATTTCGGACGGCTGCCAGATTTACATTCGATAATTCGGACCCTGCCTGACTGTCGCGCACGCCAAATCGGCAGCCATTATCTCCTCCGGCACTCAAACCATACAAAGTATGGCCTCAGAGATCAAAACGAAAGCTAATTGATAATCTATGAGGCTTTATTTCGATCGCAACTTTATGCCTCAGAGATTTGTACTTGAAAATGCCGATCTTGGAGGCACTGCTCAACTGTGGGGGATCGTATCGACATCGCGATCATCCCACATTCCAGTTCCTGAATACCCTCGCCACCCTCGCTGTGCGGCTATCGCCGCCATTCTGTCACATGTGTGTGCGGTACAGCGTTTTGCTGAATTATGTGCGCGTTCATATTTATTTTGAGACTTGCTTTATTTTACGTCCAGCTGTCTCACAAGATCTGAAGTTAAGTGACACCAACGGTGCCCTCACAGCCAGCGCCGACGAATCGCGGCAGATATACAACGCTATACATGGCAAAGAAAGCAGCCATCATTCAGCAAGTGCTCAGTGGTCGCCCGCAAGTCGAAGTTGCTCGAGAGTTCAACATTTCTAAGCAAACCATATCGGATTACATGAAGAATAAGAACAAGATTTTAGGCGCGACGGAGACATCATCCGGAAGTGAACAAAAGAGCAGTTGGAAGCGTTGAGCATTTGGCTTAACGCTACCGTCACTTAACGGGTTCCCGTTTCCGGCCACCTCTTGAAGCAAAAGGCCGCGACATTGGCACTTCGCCTTGGCATTGATGGATTTAAGTTCAGCGATGGCTGGCTCCGAAACTTTAAAAAGCGGTACGACCTCGCTTTCAAAAAAATGTACGGTGAGAGCGGTGCCGTGGATAGCTGGTAGCGAACTACCGCGGTGGAAAGCTGGTGGAGCTGCTTTGGCGCTACTCGGCTGACAACACCTTCAACCTCGATAACCGGGCTTTTCTATAAGCTACTACCGGAGAAGACACTCGCCCGTTCTGGAGAACCTTGCCACGGAGGTAAACTAAACAAGGAACGAGTCACTGTCATTGTCGGCTGCAACGCTTCTGGCACGGAAAAGCTCTTGCTGCTGGTAATCGGGAAATCGAAAAACCCTCGATGTTTTAAGGGGGAAAAAAATCTGCCTGTCTGGTACGAAGCCAATACGAAGGCGCAGGTCCCGCAGAAGCTGTTCGCAGAGTATGTCGGAAAATTGAACCGAAAGTTTGAATTGCAAAAGCGCAACGTCCTTTTGTTCGTAGATAACTGTACTGCCCATGCGCCGATCAGCTGTCTGAAAGCCATTGAGCTAGAATACCTGCCGCCAAATACGACCAGTATTCTGCAACTTGTGGACCAAGGTATCATCAAGAATTTGAAGGTGCTGTATCGTTCACGCATGCTGCAGTGCATGTTGCTCTGCTTAGAGAGCAAGATAAAATACAACGTTTATTTGATGTCAGCCGTGAGCATGCTTGCTGATGCCTGGAAGGCAGTGTTGGCAGGCACGATCAGCAACTGTTTCCGGCACGCAGGATTTACGTTGCGTAGTGAGCCCGACACCGCCTACACTGCAGCCGAAGAACCCGACAATGCAACTGAAGAGCCGACCTGCCGCCCAGCGCATCAAGATCAGGTGCGGACGTTATCGACGACCTGCGAGGCTGCGGTGTGCCGATTCCCGACACTGTTACGTTTGAAGACTATGCAAACGTCGACAGTGCAGTGTCGTCGTGTGCCGAATTGAATGACGACAACATAATTGAGCAGGTTCTGCAACCGTCAAACAGCAGTTCTGACTCCGACGATGATGACGCGCCGTGTGCTCCGGAGCCGTCGCATGCGGACCTGTCTCGAGCCCTCGCTGTTCTTTCGTCGTCGTACAGCGATCGTATCACACTGGCGAAGATACAGGCGGACTTGTGTGCACGTAAGCGGAAGTGCATGCAGCAACGAATTAACGACTTTTTTCGGCCACCGGTAGACTGAAGTGTCAATAAAGGTATTTTTTTTCTGACGCATTCGTTTTTTCGGACTTTCGATAATTCGGACTTATTTGCATTCCCCTGGAGTCCGAATTATCGGTCGTCGACTGTACAAAAAACCAATCGTACCAGAAGCAGCAGGTCTATTTAGGTAGCGATTTTGTTTCACAGATTTATTTACTGAAAGTCTACCATACAACTTAACTTAGTTATATTGTGCATTTTACGCACATGACCACATATGCAGGAAAGCTTTGTAAGAGTGCATGCAGCCCATTCGCAATCATAAGACATTTTGGGGATGTTAAACGTAACCAGAATATGAGACCATGCCTCTTGTAAGGCATACTACACCATACCTGAGTAGCTGCTGCTACAGATGGAGCATAATATAAAGGTTTAAAGAAAGATAAACTTTATTTCTTCAGTAACATCACAGAGAGGTGGCTAGTCTTTCTTGAAATCTAAAGAACAAGTTTGTCCAGCCCCTTTCACTAAAATTAAAATCAATTAAGCACCAGCTCAGTGGAAACAATTACTAGTGATGCCTTACTTGATATTATTCTGGGTGAATTTTAATTTTTTAGGTTAGAGCAACAGCATTAGAGCAACAATCTAAATTAATATACCTCCACCTATCTGCATAGCCTTCCCCGTGTGCGACAACTTCTTCGAGCTGACTTCCACACAAACAGCATCTAGCACGCATGTCAAGCAAGGAGACTTGCCTTGTACTCCAGCACTATTCTCTCCATGATGCCCTTGTCAAGCATCATCTTGTACCAGTCCTGGAGCCGCTTAGGCTTTGGTATTTTCTGCTCAGGAGGGTGGCAGTGGAAAATGTAGTCGTCCCCTTCACTAGGTGGACATGCCCAAATATGCGCCATTGCAAAACTAAAAACAAAAGAAAGTAACTGCAGTCAGTTGCGTACCGGGAAATGATGAGGTAAACAAGCTCTTTCACAAACGAGTGCTTCCTGTACAATTAATATCGAGTATATAACACACAGTGTCATTGTTATTTTGAAGCAAAAAGTTTGAACACAGTCGATCCCAGACACACCAAACTTGCAATATACAGAACTACTGCTTACATTAACACTTGTTAAATTCCTTTGATAATCCCATGATGCAGTACAGTGCTATACCATCCATGAATGCAGTTTATTTGCAATTCACTGCCAAATTTGCCGGCAGGCGTGTTATCGCCCTTACTAAACGCTGACGAAAAGAAATGTACTGCTATCTATGGCATTCCAAATGCCTCTTCAATGTGGTACACACAACTCATAATGAAATTCCTTCAGCTTATAGTTTTAAGATCACTTCGCTTAGTACCTACCAACTGAACGGAAAATTCCAGAAGTTGTACCTGTGCACAAATCAGCTGACACTTCTTCCCCTGCTCACGAACGATACTTCTCACTAATATGTACGTATTGTAAAACATTTGAATATGTTATCTTTGCATATCAAACAGACTTCGTTAACTTGTTTGTAAACATGACGATGCACTTCAATAAGAATGGTTTTTGTAGTGGTTTTGTAGAGCCAACTGCAAATTATTATCAATTAATAGATTCTTCCAAGACTTTTGTTTGCACTTGTAACTACAGCAACTCAGCGATAAAAGTCCGGAAGCAACACGAGCACTTGTTCCGTAATAAACATAGACAAGCAAGGCACAAGACTGGTTAGAGTTACTGTCTACATATCTTCCTTTAAGTAGCACAGTTCCATGTCAAGATGGCTAGCAAATAAAGCTATGCATTGAAGCCACAATAGGTTTTTGCAGGCGACATGCCACATTGTCATGTTGCCGATGGACATGTCTGGAGTGCCACAGACCAGTGACAAACTCGACTGTTGATGACAAATGTCAATCCATTTTTGCTACAGTAGCAGTGTCAAGATAAAAACTGCCCAGAGCATCAGCTTCTCTGCAACACATGGTCGCTGGTGATGTTAAAAAACTCTCAACTAGGCCGACTAAATAAAGGTAGCATATACAGTTACTTTAGACCGTGCTTGTTTCAGTCTCTCATTTGGAAAATCTTTTGCGCTCAGTATTGTCAAGTATGAGCTACACAAAAGCAAAAAAAGCTGTTAATGAATCTTCTGTACCGCTACTATCGCGAATCAATGTTAACTTGATCTTTCATCAACACTCAAGCCTTTTTCATCATTAGCATTACACATTCATCACTCAAACCGGCCAATAAAAGAATATTCACACGTCGATTGTAAAATGCAGTTACTGAGACCAGGTACCACTGCTAGCAGAAAGAAAAAAAAACTAAGTACAACCTACCCGAGTTGCTTGACGTAGTCGAGATAACCCAGCAGGATCTCATGGTAGACGGCAGTACGAAACCGCTTGGGCCTAAAGAAATGCACACTGTCCAGGTAAGCTATATACACACGACGGGTGTTGGGCGGATGACACTCTGAGCCATACTCTTGCACGTGCATCCCAAAAAAGCACGTGTCCACACCGTCAATCTCCTCAAAAGCAAACAGTGCCTTTGCACGATAGGGAAACTGCTCAGGCCAGTGCCCCGTATCCACATATCTGCAATGGAAAGCAAAATAATGCTACTGAGAACCTCTGGAACTAGAATGCTCCCGCCAGCTGAAGCACAAGACTTTATTACTTTTATTTAGGATAAGTGAAAAGACAGGACTTCATGCTGGTTTCTGAAAAGCATTGTGGAAAACATACATATGAAGTTTTGCAGGAAAAATTAATTCACATTTAGTGTCCCTATAAAAATACACGTAAAACCAGCAATCTCATCATAAAGCTGAATAACAAAACAATACTTTAGGACGTCGTACAATGGGTACCTGCAACTATGTCGACTTCAAAGAACTGGAAAGCACTCCTCACATACACATCTACACCCTATGAAGGCTGCAGCTACTCCAAATAGATTATGGTCGAAAATGATCTATACGTATTGGTGTTTTTTGTTTGATTGATTTGATTGATTTGTGGGGTTTAACGTCCCAAAACCACTAAATGATTATGAGAGGCGCCGTAGTAAAGGGCTCCGGCAATTTCGACCACCTGGGGTTCTTTAACGTGCACCCAAATCTCAGCACACGGGCCTACAACATTTCCGCCTCCATCGGAAATGCAGCCGCCGCAGCCGGGATTCGATCCCGCGACCTGCGGGTTAGCAGCCCAGGTACCTTAGCCACTAGACCACCGCGGCGGGGCGGTGTTTTTTTTTTGTTTTGGCGGTGTTGTTTGTCAAATCAACTGTGTATCTTAAAACTGCAAAAAATATCCATAAATGCAATTTGATTCAGGAAATAGAATATATATATATATATATATATATATATATATATATATATATATATATATATATAGACGTGTCTGGAGTGCCAAAGACCAGTGACTAACTCGACTGTTGATGACAAATGTCAATCCAATTTCGCTACAGTAGCAGTGTCCAGAGCATCAGCTTCTCTGCAACAGATGGTCGATGGTGTCGTTAAAAGACTCGCAACTAGGCCGCGCACGTGCACACACGCGCACACACACACACACACATACAGGGGTGCAACAGCCAAAGTAGAATTTGGAGAAATTTTTGGAGTAGCAAAACAGTTACTTTTGTAGAACTAACATCCATATTTGGAGCAGTATGAAAAAGATGTATATACAAAAAAATACATGTACAAACCATTCCACCATTCAACTCAGCAAATAATGTTAAAGCTCACATTAGCATTTGTCAAAATCTTTTGACAGGCTTTAAGGATCGAAATGTCGATCTGCCAAGCTGGAGACCTTGAGGTATGGGAGATTCGTAAAAGTTAGGAGTAGAAGTGGCAGAAAAAACATTTTGTTTTACTTTTTAGGGCTGCAAAAATATCATACAGTGCTCCAAATGATGGCCTGTAACCTTTTTATATGTTAGCGATTATATCAGTACTCAAAATTGTGTATATACACGCATGAGAAATTGAGCAAACTGTGCTGTGTCCCACGATTAGTGTTAACAGCCCGTCCCAAATCTTAAAACCGTTTTCACAGGCCACCGATGTACTGCAACGAAGGTGGCTTAAGTGGAATTCTGCACGGTTTAGAACAGGGCCAAGAAATTTTCGAACCGCCACACTTTCCATCGCCCCTTTTATTTCGCTAGGGGGTTAGGGCACAGCATCTCAGCTCGCTTGCAAGGCGCATTTGACTAGATGAAGCAATGACGTCATGAACCCGTCGGCCCGGATACGGCACCGAATATCTATTGCATGTTCCGTTGCTATGGCAACTATGTGGTGGCCCGCAACACCTTTGTTTACCGCATGTAGAGTTTCTTTGCATGCAGTAGCAGCAGCATACGCTTCCAGCTTTAGTTTCCATCATGCCACAGCCATGTTTACCAATTAGGAAACACACATTTCCTGCGACATGTTGCTGCCTACGGCAATGCCTTATTGTCTTGAAATTGTGTTGCCCCGCTGATAGACATGGACTGCGGTCAGCGGACCAATGGGTGCGTGGCATTGTTACTTTATCCCGTCAATCGCATTTCGCGAGTGTCCTAGCCTTATGAGTATATATTGTGCACCGTTGTTTAGGCTTAAGGTGTGCGCGCCCAGATTCATTGATAATTTAAATTACAGGTGGGCAACGTAGCATCTATTTCTCAGTGAAATCAGCGCAACTGAGAACATTTTGAGGCTGGTCAGGCGTTTTGACACAGCGCAGTGCAATTTTGGCAATTTTCATGCTTCTGGCGTAGCTTAGGGCAAAATTGGGAATTGACTTGCCGTAATTAGCGAAGCTATTTCACCACTATATATAGAGTCCAATTCCACTACAATAAAACTGACGGGACGCATGCAAAAATTTGTTGTGAATTTACATCTATAGACCTCAATATTTGGTAAGATCTGATGATTATGAATCATCCTTAGGTTCAAGCAAGCACATGCATTGAACTCTCGCTAACTCAGACGCACCTAGCCACATACCGAGTGCCCGTCTTTTCACACGTATACTATGATAAAAATATACAGGAGATTTGGAGCTGAAGTCGGGTGCGCGAGATATACGAAAATTCGGTGCACAAGTTGGCTTCACGGCAATGCAAAAAGGTGGCCTTGCGTAAACATGCGGGTAGCTTTTTTCTTCTTCCAGCACTTTAGGGTCAGGGGTTCCGGTTATGTGCAGGCACGGGTTATACAGAAGCAAACACGACATTCTGACAACCCTTGGAGCATGACGAGTGCCACAAACGAGCGTGCCAAAACTTCACTAGGAGCCAACTTAAAACTGAAATTAAAAGTTCCGAAGCTCCGCACTACCATGGCCATATAAGTGAATGACAGGAAAGCCGCAATGCTTCATGCCGTTTTATGGCTTTATGACCGTTAATTTTTGGCTGTGTTACCTGCCTACCTTCAGTTCGTATTCGCTATTAATGACAACGATGATAGCGACCGCAGTTTCCTGCGGAGCGGTTGCGGCAAACAGTAGTTCTGCTTTCAATCTGTACACGCTGCGCTGGAGTGCGCTCTACTTAAGAATTACATCATTGATATCTTTGTTCCCATCGTTATGGCAAGAAATATTGGATCGAGTCAGAGCGCATTGACTGCGCGCGTACTTGGTGGTCGCCCATGATCGCATTCAACACAACTGCATTTGTGTTGACAGCCGTTGCAGCAGAATGCCGTTGCGCTGGGACTAAATGTGTGCTGCTCCCGTGTGCACTTTCATGACGCCGTGGTTGTCATTCACAATTGCAAGGTTAGTGACGACGAGCGGCACAGTAAAACCTCTTTCATTCGGACTTCACGAGACCGGAGAGAATGTCCGAATTAACCGAGGGTACAAATTATTGCGAGTACGAACAAAAACACTTGAAAAATGTCTCCTACATTATTAGACTTTTATTTCCTTAAAAAGTCTTTGATCGCGGTTTGCTTCACGGATGCAATTTGCGACGAAATCCCAATTTTGTGAAGTTTCTGCACGTGGCTTAGTTTGTGTACACTGTCCGAGAAAAGCATGCATATGTCCTCCAAAACGGCACACGCATGCGCAGCCTCCATCATTGTGTGGCGTGGACGCTCGTCAGCGTCTAGTCAGCAGATTCCCCTTCACCATCCAAGACTTCAACGAGGATATCGCTGTCGGTCACTGTGCCGGCCACGGCAACAACAAAAAGTGCTAAAAAAGAAAATTCCTTGCATTTTGTTTTCTGCTCCCTCGCTGTCTCATGTTTTCAGCGCCCATGTTTCCTGCTCTGCAACTCCCACTCTGCCTCGCTGGCCGTGCCCTCCAGTGTTGCCCTCGGCCCTCGCCTCTGCGCTTGTAACCCTACAGCGTCGGCGCTTGAGCAAAAAGAAGAAAAAAAAGTCGCCATTTCGTTTTTTTTCCCCCCTCCACACTGTCTAGCGTCTTCCGAGAAGCAAGGCGTCAGTTGGTATTGTCGTGTGCTTCAGAACATGAGTTCGTAGTACTGAGGCGTTATTATAACACGAAACTAAATCAACACTCGTTATTCTTAGGTTAGGACTGAGGTTAGCTGTCGCTCAAAGCAGTGTCATTTTAACTGCATGAGTGACGTCCGGCTGCCTTTTGCAGACCAGTAAAGGGCAAATTTAGGAGAAGGGGGATGTGGGAATTGAGGCTAGCCCGCCGCCTTTTCTGCCGATCTCATGTCCCAACATGTCTCCCCTCCTCCGCTATCTGCCGTGCTGGGAGAGCGGAGTGGCGTTTAACCCCCTCACACGGTAGCGGATGTTGACTGTGGCGCCATGCGCGGAGTCTCCAGAGAGGTTTTCGCGCGCTGCGTCGGGAGCGGGCAGATACTCTCCGGGACAGCTGACGGTGAGCCACGCAATCTTTTCGGTCCGTCGAACTTTGCTGACGGCACCTCGCGCTCGAGGCGAACGCTCACCTTTTGTTGCCCCTGTGTGTACGCTCGGCCGAAGGGTGGTACGGTGTCCTAGTGCCTGACCAAGCTACACCAACCCGTCTCCCTCCGAAGCCAACGGGAGCGCGCGCCTTTGCCCTCGCTCGAGCAACCGGGCCTTGGTCCCGGTGTCTCCGTAAATCACCTTTACCACAGAGAGGTGCTCGTGGCACCCTGTGTAGTACTTTTTTACCCGTGGTGTGGATAAGCCCATTTCCTTTCTCGCTGCTTTTGCAATGGGCTGTACTGCGTTTGGTGTTGCCACAGACAATAAAGTGTCGCGACCCTGAGCAGCATCGTGTTCTCGCCACTGCGGCGGTTAACGCGTGCCCTGCGGCTCGCTGAGACCGGACCCACGATAGCAACCGTACTTTTTTGGGATATGTGTCACTACAAGTGAAGTAACAACTGAAACATTTATCCATGTTCTTCTGTACCTGTGAGTACGTTTCATGCATCATTTGGGCGTAAGAAACGCGGGGCAAGTTTTGATTTACTTGCCATTCGACGTGTGACCTTCCAATTTGTCGCTATCGTGTTTATTGTTCCGCCTTTGCGGCAAAGCTGTGACTTTTTAGAATTCCTGCCATCAATGGGTGCACACAGAGGGAGGACAGTTTGTTTAAACACCTGCCCAAAGCCATTTTGTTTTTTTATTTAGGCTTTTCAAGCATTTTTCACCATGTGATCGGTCGAAGAACAATATGCAGAAATGACTGGGGAAGCACTGGCTACACTGTACAAACGCTCATTTTCACGTGGAATAACCCAGTTTTTTAACAGCAGGGAAAGGGTTGATTTAAAAAAAAAAAATGAAAATGTCTGTGCACAGTAGTCAGAACAAGAGCTTACCTCATCTTCATGCCTGGTTTCACTTCCACTAGCTTCTCTGTACAAGATACAACCCTAATTGTGACTTCACCCGCTCCAGATTCCTTCTTCTTCAAGTAGATATTGACTCTATTTTCTATGAAGTTGGCCAGCTTGCATGTTGGCAAACCTGAAAAAGCCATCATCCAAAACTTTGTTACACATATACACACATGTACTACATACATACAATTGTTAAAAATCCCTGTTTGCCTTGAAAACCAAGTTCAGACACAACAAGAAGCTAACAATTAAACAGTATATTAAAAGAAAATGCTGACAGTTGTCGATACAATAAAAGTTTGTCGATTCGGCTGTCGTGGGAACAAAAAAATATATGTCAAAATTATCAGTGGTTAAAAAAAATAAACAATACCCAAATGTCTGTTATGTCAGTGCACTTTCATTCTCCTGATGAATACGCAAATTCTATACTTACTAAGCATAAGAGCCGTTTAAAAGCCACAATTTCCCCCACTCGCGACTTCATTCACAATGTGACTCAAGACCTGTCCTGACATGAAACCTGCTTACCCAAAATTAACAAGATATGTCGTTGCCATACAGTTTGTACTGACGTCATCATCACGGTTGACCGCTAACGCCGTTTATCACCAAATACACCAAATTTACATGTGTGTCATGCCAAATATCAACATGTGTGTCATGCCATTACAATATATAAGCTAGCCAGAACCAGAGAACACGTCCAAATATCCAATTTAGGCAATGTAAAATTAACGATATTTTACTGCAGTAAATTTTACTGTAGTCTTTTTGAAACTCTCAAGTACTTCTCTGACTAAGAAAAGAAAAAGCTTCTTTTCCAGAATGATGCCCATAAAAAAGAAAAAGCAAGCAAAGCAACACAAATGTTCTGGTAGTCCCAGTTTTAAGTCTGTTTTTTTTTTTAAATAACGAAGTACATAAAAGCTGCTAGCACGAGCATTCATTTTCTGTGCTTATCACGTAATCACTGTCGTCAATAAGTCAGCTTTATTTGATACCTTTTGTTGCTGCTACTGTTGCAGAGAATAACGGTGAATGAAGCACTCACGCTTTGCAGTAAACTTGTTTTCTTTCCTTTTCTTTCCCTTTTGCTTCAGGCAATTATCACAGGTAAACCTATAATGAAAACGTGCAATATTCTTAGAAAAATCAAGTCCAATGGTCTGTCAGCACGTACAGGAGGAATAAATTTGGGGAAACAAGGAGCACACAGGCTTCAACCACTAGCAGCACCTTCTTTTTAAACAGTCCAGCTGATAGTGTGTAGCAGAATCACATTTCTTTTACTCACAGTTAAAAATACAACATTACTCTATAAGCTGATATACAACCTTTTTTTAATAATAAAAGTATGCTGCCCCCTCTTACATAAAAAAAAACTTCCCTATCTACTATATAGGAGAAAAATAACAGCCTTGCCATTTTTGCAGAGGCACCCTTTAAAAACCCCAAAGGGGTGTTATATTATGTTACATTATATTAATAAGTCTCAGCTTCACAATAAGGCCTGAATTCAAAATGATGCGATAGAATAAACAGAGGCAAAGAAACACACAGCAGCACAACACTGCCGGTAACACAGCACTGCATGTCTGGTACACATTACGGGATGTCAAGACCAGCAGCCATCCCGAGGCAAAAATTTCAATAATTCATGAGCAGTTTCAGCCTAAAACGGCAAATTCTCCTTTTGATCAAATAACCGATATTTTATAATTAAGTATTGACCCAAAATTTTAAAGGCGAGGTAATTTGTGGGACAGATTTATGTGGACACACATGCATAGTCAACTAAACATCAAAAGCTAAGACAGCCTTGAACATAATTAGGATGCCGCCACCGCTTGTGAAACATGCCTTTGGTTTTCGTATGAACAGCTACCCGCCACCAGTTTGTGCTGACTTCCATGGAAGGGCTCTCTTGTAGCAGACTTTTTAAATGGAAAGTGGAAGACACAATTACACTGGAATACAAAGGCTGAGGATACAGTACATTTTTTTGAGGTCATGCATATTTACAACACCTCAAAAGGTATTGTAGCAGCACGCAGCAAGCCTTTGTTCAAAGAAGTTGTCAGCACAGCATTCTCTAAATAATTAGATGTCATGTGCTCAAGCAAACAAGCTTTCCAGCCGCGATAAGTGGGTTGTTAGCTGGTTATTGCAACAGAAAAAACAGGATGAAAAATTTTTGTGTCAGCACTCCATAAGTCTAATTTCTTTTCACGTTCCCTTCATCACTTTCATCACATTACAGCCAAATGTCAATCTAACCACTTCGACCTCTAATACCGTATTTACCGAATTCCAACTTTTTGGGGAAAAATAAACCTTGAAGTAGCATGCGCATTAGATTTAGTTGCAGACATTTAAACTTCCCCATAGCTGTACCTTTGTTTTTCGGTCTTGTAAGTCAGGTGTGCGTTGGAATCAAAGGCGCGGTGGAAATGGTAAATATGGCAGTTTTTTTTACCAAAGGAGCCATGCAAAAACACTTCAATTAAATGTGCAAGTAATAAGTAGATGCACAGCAAACTTCCTTAGAAAGCGCAGTCTTGTGCGTTCATTCCATGCCAATCTGGTTGATACCTCAGTTATAAAACTCTTGACAAACAGCTGCCCCAAGAAAAAGACCAATGCTCCGCAGAATGCAACTTACCCTTCAGGCCAGATGGAGTCGAAGTGCAGCACGCACACCTGGTGCAACTTGCGGCCACAGTCGAGGCATTCCACAAACCTATACACGTAGGAAAAAATCGATCTTATAATTGACATTTACAAAAGGCAAGAATTTGTGTTTCTTCCCAATGCATAGTACTTGCAAAACAGCAAGGATGCAGTTGAAGGAAAGAAACAGGGCTAGCACACGAACCCCTGTTCATTTCTGCTTGTACGTCAACTGCCATTTGGCGTGGTTTATACGAGAAGTAATCTCACAGGATTGCTCATACCCCTATTGAAATTTTGTACTTTTCCATGTGGGTTTTCCCTATCTCATTGCATGTCGATATCTGCAGAAGTACGTTTAAAAAAAATGTATATTTCTCGTTAACTGTCAGACTCTTCTGTCAAACTTGAACAAACCAAGACTGAATTGGCACACCAAAATGTATACATTTTGCTAGCAACATCCTTGACAGCCTTTCAAGAAGCATAGATCTACTCACGGCTCAAGCTCCAAGTGGTCATTCTTCATTTCAACAAACTGGTCCTTACGAATGGTTCTGCACAAAGAAGAAAAAATAAGGCCTCGTTAAGGCCTCAGCATAAAACTTTTATACACTAACAAAGCAGCATCCCACAGATGGACAGTCGCACAACAGGAAATAGAGTGTAGGAAAAAAAAAGGTTTGAAAGTCTGTCATTAGACCAACAGACCTGATGAATTATTATTGACAGCAATACACACAAAACTATTTTCAACTTTGGCGAGTGCATCTATGCTATCAGAATTGTTAATTATGTTGTTCACAATCATAAATGTCTAAATCACTGAAAGAAAGAAAAAAAAAAGGGCAGTCAATGAAATCGCTTACGTCTGAGGCTGCGTAGGATCATCTCCAAGGGTAACAGAATCACCGGGAATTTCTGCAAAGCACTTTTGGCAGTAGGTGTACCTGCAAATGGTTTCAATTAAAACTAAGCTTATTAACACTGTCTCAAAGATGCTTTCAGAAGCTACTAGGCTAAGTATCAGCATAGGAACCTACCGGTTCTGGTAGCTCCAATACTTCGCATCTCGAGGGATGGTACAGAGCTGCTTGCCAAAGCAACAAAGTACCTGAGGCTGGTAAACGTACTTGCGACCACAGCAGTACCCCAAGGACTGCATTACGGGATCAATTTCCTGCTCAAACTCCTCTGAAAGCTGAAAAAAATTTTAACCTTCATTAGTTATGTGACCATGAAGTAAGATTCGGACAAAAGCAAGTCACACAGAAACTGCTCCATCAAGTAGTGACATACCAGTCCTGATGCTCATACCGTATTTACTCGCATAATCCTCTCACTTTTTTTGCCGGAAGACCGATGAAAAGTTGGGGTGTGCGAGAATCATGCGAGGAAAACTTTCTACGAAAACGTACAGAGCGAAAAAGAAAATGAAATGGCCGCAAATCGGGATTCTCACACCAGCAACTAACAGCAAGCTTTAAGAAGTACCTTAACAATAAAAGCAGAGGTTCAACACAAGACAAGATTTAGTTGAGACACAAAAAGTGGAAACAAATAGTCGATAATTAGAATACCATATGCAAAGCTTGCGGGCGTAGCGGTAGCGTTCATCGCTGAACAGGAGCCCTCAAAAGGTAAGCGTGGGACGTCAGTATTGGGCTGATGGCTATTCAACAGAATTGTCCGCAGTTTCCTTCTTAAGAATTAAAGTTTGCCATCAATCGCAGTTTTAGGCACACAGCAGGCCTAACGTGTCTTGGTGGCTTTCAGCAGCCATCCCCAGTAGCGAACACAAAACTCGTAGACTCTGAAGGGCCTACCGGCGGACCTATTGCCGTTCTTTAGTGCATTATCTATCACTTGCAACTTGAAAGCAGCCGTACAGCTTCAGTATCGCCTCATCACTTGACAAGGTTACCGACGCAACATACAAAATACGCCACAACGCGCACTGGCCACTTCGGCTTGGCTTGAGTTGGATTGAATCTCTGTGCAATAGAACGCTTGATGCTTAACAAATGGCACCAAATGACGTGCGCTATCATCATCAGTGGCTGGAAAGAGCAGACGACATTATTGCAGCAGTTTTCGGGGGTGCAATAATTACTCGAGGAAAGAAAGCAATTGTATTTTTGTTGGGCGATGTGGGGGGTGCGAGAATTGTGCGAGTGCGAGGATTACACGAGTAAATACGGTAACATCCTACGAAAAATGAGGATGAATGCATAAGAGGCTCACAGGGCTGTGTCACAGGCAAAATAGCAGCTTCTGAATAAAATGCTAAATTAAGTGCACCAATACCTCGTGAAAGGGGGGAAGTAAACCAGAGACTGAAAATGACGAGAAAAAAAAAACACCAACTTTTTTTAAATGTTACTGTTGGATCGCACCTCTACTGATGCACAATTTCGCAATTTTCATGCATCAAGTTTTCAGTCATGACAGCATTCTATGCAACATCAGTGAGCTAAACCTTTCACAAAGAATGTGTTAAAAATGGGCTTTTCTGGTAGGGTTGACAAACATCATATAACGGACCCACGCATAATAAACTTTCGGATAAATCGAACCATTATTCAGGTCAAGTTTAGTCTGTGTATCTAATTAATGGAGTGAAGTTCGCTTTTAACAGACAGCGATACAACGAACAATCGAATACAGTGGACAAATTAAGGCCATTCTTCTACCAAATTGGGTGCATAAAACGTACTTTTACAGTGTTGGCACAAGCTCACAATAGACTTGAGCCCGCCACTCTCTGCATGCTAAAGCCACCATAGATTAAAATTTTGGCTGCCAACATTGGTCACTTCCAGCCGAGCCAAGCATCCAGCCAATTCAGTCTGAGAGGGCGTTGGTCCCACCTACAGTGAACTAGAATATAGTGAATTCTAGTGGCACGACCAGCAGCCAGCAGCTGCTGTCTCGGCGGCCCAAAACGACACGGACAACCGCTAGGATTTCTTGCGCTGCCACTGCGCCTTTTCATGTCATGAGCGCGAAGCGAGCGCCAGCAGCATGTTCCCTTTGTAGCCCAGGAGTCGCTCAGTGAGTTTGCAAGAGTATATGGGAGAGTTTGGCACGTTGAGCTAACGCCACTTAAACTTCGTCAAGGCTTGGAAACTCTACTGCGTCAACAGGGCGATGACGCTGGTTGCGCTGTACACTGTGGTGGCGCACAAAGCAACCGACAAAGGGGCGCGGCAAGTTCGCAGCAACGTTTCCCTGCAGAAGTACTGCGCTTCAATGCTAGACTTCGATGTATTTTCGCGAGCTAGCAAACATCCCATGCTGAGTTTGCTGTTGTTAGCAGCACGAGAAAAAAGGAATGTTGCAACGTTCTCTGGGCTATTCGGAGTTGTGATGTGTGATGCTTGATTGATTGATATGTGGGGTTTAACAACCCAAAACCACCATATGATTATGAGAGACGCCATAGTGGAGGCCTCCGGAAATTTCGACTACCTGGGGTTCTTTAAGGTGCACCCAAGCCTGAGCACACGAGCCTACAGCATTTTCGCCTCCATCAAAAATGCAGCCGCCGTAGCCGGGATTCGATTCAGCGAACAGCGGGTCAGATGCTGAGTGCCTTAGCCCCTAGACCACCGCGGCAGGGCAATGTGTGATGCTTGTGTTCATCGGGGAGTGACCAGAATGCAAGCAACTGCGATACCAAGGAAGTATTGTGCCCACATTTCTGTGAAAACCCAGAATCTGGACCGCGAGCATACGCATTTCGATTTGCGACTGACCAAGGCGCACGGACGACATGAAAACGGGCTATCCTAAGAGATAGTGCCAGCCCAAGAAAACGTGAAAAAGTAAATATGCTGTTTTCCTTACGTTCCATGTATTGTGTTACATCTGGTACCGTGTTATTCCGTGTAACATTTACCCATGCGCGCTTCTCGAAGTACGTTCAGGCCAATACCAGAAACGGGAAGCATAATGCTGTCCCTTTATGTTGGAAAAAATTTTTAATCACGAGAGATATAGACGAGAAGACTAGCGACGGGGAGATCCTGGCGTACAAAAGATGCTCTTTTTTATTCCCCTAGTCTGTGCACGCGCTTCTCAACCAGTGTTCTTGCGCGACGCGTACCGCATTCTAGTGGGATGATGAGCGTATTTTGTAGGCCGAATCATTGGATTGCCAGTTCTAACAAGCTACTCTACTGCACGTGTGTTGGTGCACTCTGCTGCATTTTCTCACAATGACTGCGGTGGAGTCTGTACTTTGTGAGATATCCCGCTCCAAGAAACATGTAGCTAGTGACATGCCGAAGCGGAGAGCGGATCCTCATTGCTTTGTTCCGGGGTGCCAAAGCGGCTATTCGGGCGTTTTCATCTTCCAAGGACAATAATCTCCGCAGAAACTGGGAGATTATTGGAGAAACCAATAGAGGACATACAAATTTCTGATCGAAACTTCAGCGATGTGCGAACATCATTTCAAACCAAGATATATACTGCGTGATTAGTGCACGTGATAAATGGCAGTGAAGTGCGCATTCACCGCAGAAAACCACCACTTGTTCCTGATGTCGTGCCAGCGCTTTTGCCAGGTTGTTCCCACAGTAACTAACCTGGTAATTTTATGTTCGCATGAACCAGAGAGCAAACGCACGTTAGAAGTAACCACATTCGCTGCTCAGCAGGAGTCCGCGACGGCCCGACGACACAATCGAAGCTGGCATGAAAAGTAGCAGTGGCGCCACATGGCGGCATCCGCGTGAAAGGTGATACCGGAGCCCGGCATGTCGTGCCAATAGAGTATGTTCTAGTTCAAAGTTTTTTTATGAACTAGTTTTTTTTTTTTTTGCCCTATTTCCGCAACATTGCTCATGTTGAAAACCTGCTTATTAAAAAAAAAATTGCAGTTTTAACCACTCCAAGTTAGCTATTACAGTGTACAAGAATTTAATTTTGCACTCTATGAAGGTGAATTGTTTATCAACACAGGGCTATGCAATAGTTTCAGATCTGGTAACAATACATTCACGTGCATTTTTACTTTGAGCCTGCAAAAACTGGGTGCGTGTCAGACAAGCAACTGCAATAGGTGCCCTTCTATTTTACTGAGACAGAGCTTGCAAGAATCGCAGATACTTAACGAGAGTTGTGCCATCTGCTGTTCTGTAATGGGAACACATGCTTACTCCCTTTGCTTAGTTTCTCTCCGGTTCACACCAGCTACGTTTTAAGATAATCCACAATCAGCATAATAGTTTCAATTATTGAACTTAACATATTGTAATTATGGACTTCATTAGATATTATGGTAATCAGTACTTCATTGCTTTGCTCACGGGACACTGGTTAAACAACTTACTTTCGTGCAGTAGCGATAGACACGAGATGTCTTGCGGTTGTAGAGCCAGGCATTGTCAAACATGAGCCAGACATCGTCCACGTATTGCCAGGGGTCCTGGTACTGGCCGGTATCCAGTTTTCGTTTGATGGTGGACAGATCCATTGGGTTTTTGACTATGTCAAAGTAGTCCTGGAAAGAGAAAATGAGCAATGTCATAAGAGTTTAATATGTCTCAGAAATGAATTACACAAATAAAAAAACTTATCAACGCGTCATGTAGTAAAGCTGGCAGTCATAAATTTCAGCCAAATGTGGCAATATACCAACCAGCAAAAAAATTACTGAAAGATGGGGTAATGAAAATAGTAACAAGCAGCTTTGCATTGTTTGGCTTTTAACAACAGGAATCATGTTCCACTCAAAACAATATAGCCAGAAAATTGATGGTGGTTAATGTGCCTTGAGGCAACACTTCTTGTGGTAAATCCTCTAAGTGAAAAGAGAAAAGCAATCGTCACACATTAAGACTGTCAACTCACAGGAATTTGAAGTAGTTGAGGGTCCACAGGTTGCCGAAAAGGCAGAGAGTGCGGGTCTTGTCTGTACAGTTTTTCTAATGTTGGCATCAGGGCTTGCCTCAACTCATCTGGCTTGAATACTGAAATGCAAACAAAAAAAAAAAAACAAATTAGCACAGGTCCCGGTTCATAGAGAAAATAATTGAATATGAACATATGATGAATTGCTTTAGTTTACGTGCCACAATTACTGCGCCCACAGCCAAAAAAACAGCTGAACTGAAAATGATAGAGCAGAAGTTATCAGACCCATGGTGTTTGCTCAGAAACTGCTGCACCAGCACAGCAACTCAGGCTCCTTTGTAGTAGCCTCATTCAACATAGTGCTATCATTCCATCTTGTTTCAGGTTCCAAGGTTTCAGGTTTCAGGTTTCAGGTTCCCTTGTGTCTACATTTAATTTTAATTCATAACAATTTAATACATGAAATTAT
The DNA here is from genome assembly GCF_043290135.1 of Rhipicephalus microplus. Lineage (NCBI taxonomy): Eukaryota > Metazoa > Arthropoda > Arachnida > Ixodida > Ixodidae > Rhipicephalus > Rhipicephalus microplus. The sequence continues at coordinate 280,051,446 of NC_134701.1, read as the reverse complement.
ACCAAATGACCTGACTATTACTATTCCTACAGGCATGTGCTCGAAGGCAAAATAAGCCCGTCACAACATTCATGCATGCAACATCGTTAATGAATTGGTGTACCTTTTTTATTAGATCTAGGCTTTGGCGGTGAGCTAGCAGACATGGACGAAGATGAGGAAGACTCTGCTGCTGTGCTGACAGGCTCCGTTTTGGCAATTACAGGCTTGATGTCGGGCTTGGCAGCAGGGGTGGTTGCGTCTCCTCCACCCATGCTGCTGGCTGGGGTGGACACATGCTCCTCTTTCACTGAGAGAGGCTCTTCCTTGACTGGGCCGAACGATGGCAGCCCATTCTCACCGGGACCTTCCAGCCTATTTTCACCTTTGCCTATGGAGCGCAGGTCTGGTTTGCAATCCACCTCCATCTTGCTTCCATCTTTCATTGACTTGGGTCCCCTGCAAGGAAAGAGCATGATGTCCACGTCTATCTCAAACCCACTGGCTACTTGTGTCTCTCTCACACTCCACTGCACCTTTGTGTGAACGTGCTTTATCTCACTTCTCTATGCTCCAGCCACACACAGATTTTGTAATAATGATCTTGGCTTGAAGCAGCAGGTATTTTTGCCATGCACTTCAGCTAGAAGAACAATGTATTCCAAATTTGTGACTCTGAGCAGTGACTGACCGACACAGAAGACGTTGATTTAATCAAATTTTAACATTCATGATTTAATCAAATTTTAACCTGTTTTAACAATACAATACTCTCTTTAAATTTAACCTGATGAGACCATGAAAAAATGTTTCTATTTAACAGGAGTTAAGTTTACTGGGAGATGAACAGCGGTGCAGAATTCAAATATAATAAAAATCACGCTATAGGAAGTTGTTCCATTTAACCAGCAATTTGTTCAAGAGATTTCCATTTAAAGAGAGTTCCCACAAATACTGGAAAAAAACTATTAAAATACTGGCATTCAATTCAACAATATTATTAAAATATTATTAAAAAAAATAAATCTCTATAGCAAGTGAAAAATAAACTCTTAAATTTAGCACGTGTTTCCTCTTTCCTCCTATCGGGGAAAGAGAGAGATATGTTTATTATGGGAGAAAAGCTGAGAGGTCAACGCGAATCAATTTTCTGACCTGTTACTCAGCATTAGGTAAAGAAATAGTGTGGTAAAGAAAGTACAGAGACGGAGTTGATGATGGGGGCAATGGCTAAACAAGAGACTACTGTACTCTATGCAAAAGGTTAAAATTCAATGTAATAATGTTTCAACGTAACCAAATAAGTCACAGATTTTACAGACTTTTATCACTGCACCATGAAGCTTTAGTGCTCACCGAATGATAAAATAAACCACTTTCTACTACATTCCCATGACACCATTTAGGTTTACTTAAATCAGGATCCTGGGCTTCTCCACATGAAGTGAGGTATGCTGAAGAAGGGTGGCGGTTGGGAGCAACGTTACTAGAGCCAGATCAGTTTCACAGCTCTGCGCACGCACCGGCACCAGCGGCTGACGCGTGAACTAATGGCGCTGCTGTTCCATTTTGCTGCACATGCTGCGCTGCGTGGTGCGCGTGTTGCCGCTCAGACACGACATCCCCTTTTCGGCACTGGCTAGCTTCTTCGCGCCATTATTTAGTGTTATGAAAGAGTTCTAACTTGTAACGAGGGACGCTGATAAACAGTGTTTTCTTGTTTTGCACCAGGCTGCAAAAAGCGTCTACAGAAATGACACCGATCACCTTTTTTTAGTAAGCTTTATTATGTGCACAAAAAACCCTATATTTTGATATCAAAGTTGTAGTAACTCCAGAACTACTATAGCTATCAAAAAAATAATTGCAGTTATGAAATCAGCACTGCAAGCTTTACGAACACCTAAAATTTCAAGGAGCTGGGTTATGAAATAAAAAAAAAACTTTTTCGAGTAACATCTCCCCTTAAAGACAATAATGTACAGGTAATTTAGGTCATGACAAAAGTGTTTATTTTTCTTTATGCTACGACATATATGTACTATTCAATTTAGACTTGAAATCACAATTCGCTTCGAACCTTAAATTCACCATTCACACAGGCCTGCTGCTTACAGTTAATAATAAATGCATGCACTCTCATAGTATGATGATGTTATAATTAGGTACATGCACCATCTCCTAATAAAGACTTCCTAAATTAATCTTTCATTTATGTTCTCCCTGGTCATCCATTTTATGCATGCAAACACTAATGAAAAAACTGCAGGAGCCTTTATATCATGGAATTTTTTTGTGTGAAATGGAGCAGTCTATCAAAGCAACAAGTGCAACGCGACGATTTGCTCACCCTGAACTGCTGTCAAAGTTTTCGATGGACTTCTTGCCCTGTGCTGGTGTGGTAGCAGCCGAACCTTCAGGTGTAGACAGGGTGAGCGAGAGGTCAGGGTCAGGGCCCCTAGAAGACTCTTCTGGGTCCTCGGTGGCAAGGATCTGGTCCGGCAGTTGCTGGGATGGTGGTGGCAGTGGTGCTGGTACCGGAGCCCCCAATGGTGTCGGTGGTTGCGAGCCGCCTAAGCTCGAGGGCACAGACGAAGCTCGCGGAGGGTGCTGGCTGGGTGGGCCCTGCGGCTGTGGTGTCGAAGCCTGGCCCAGAATGGACGACTGCTGCATAAGGCCCGCCGTGCTGCCAGGTGGTGTCTGCTGGGGAGCCAGCTGCTGCTGCTGTGGTTGTTGCTGCGGCTGCTGGGGCTGTTGCAGATGCCCCTGAGACTGGCTCACTGGTGTTGAGTTGAGCTGCGACTGTAGCATCTGAGATATCTGCAAGGACGCAACAGGCATGAAACATTAGCACAGCCAGATAAACCACAAAGAAAAGGACAAGTGCAAAAACCCATTCTTTGGTTTTCGAAGAAAATCTTCCATGTGTAGGTTCTACAGTGCCTGATTATACAGTAGCTTTGAGTGGTTTTCTTAAGTCATATAATCAGGGTTCCTTTGTACTCAACGAATAATTAAACATTTACATGCACTGACAAGTGACATTTTTGGACCAGTAACGGGCTCCGTGATCAAGACTAATGCTGGCATTAGCAGCAAGGTCTCTTCATATGTATATGTGGCACAGTGAATGGACGTGACTAGCAGTTTCATACAAAAAAGATCTATTTTACAAAACACAATTCAAAGTATGTCACCTGTGCAGATGCTGCAGAGCCTGCTGCACCACCTAGTTGCACTTGACTTGTTTGATTCATGAGTTGCTGTGCTTGCTGCTGAATCTGTAATAACATGACAAAATATCGGCTTCAGGTAGGGAACTACTCTGAAGTTGCAAACTGGCATTTTTCATTCCCAACACTTGCATAGAGCTGGTAACAACATTACACATTAACTCTTTCCCTCTTTTAGACATCCCTAAGCTCACAATTGTTTCTAGCCCTGTGAGGCCAGCTGACATGCAGTGCTATCAAATTTCACTCTGCTATTGCAATAGCAGAATTCTTACTACTGTCTTTACAGCACTGTCAGAATGCATATATGAAGTCCATTCATACTGTAATGCAGAAAAAAAAAATACCATTCATATATCTACAACACTTAGAAAGAAAACACATTTTGCATTTTCTTTAATGGCATTGTACACTGGGTGGTTTTCTACATGTTAATGTCGTCACTTGAACCTTGGCAGCAAACAGGCCCGAGGGCTTAGGAATATGATAGATTTATACCATACGCGAATTGTGTAAGCTTCAATTCATTGGAGATCTATTGCAACTTGTCCCAAAAAAATTTTTTTTCTTTCAATCAGTGGCAGAAGACTGAAGAGAATTGCAAAATAATGTTGCTAAATGTTAATGCTTTTGCAGCATATGTTGAATCACTTTTAATCCTGCTTACCAGCCGGAATTAAAAAGAAGATGAATTTGTTCATGTTGACATTTCTCAATAATTGTTTAGCAGAGCAAAATTATCCACATCAATATCACGGCTCAACGTAGTCCATTTAGCTATTTAGCTATCTGCAGGGAGACGCCTCGGTCAGAAATTTTCCATTCTGTAAACCAAGCACCACAACCCACAGCTATAGCATGCATGTCCTATCGCACCAGTCATCCACTTCCAGGCTGTCTGCCCGCTATTGCACACCACTACATTCACTGCTTCAGGCTGGAATGGCCGACCATACAACATTGTCCCCATCACTTCATGATCTTTTGAAGAATGCATACCGTATTTATTCGAATCCAGGCCAATAGTCTTTATTAAAAAAACGCACCATTTTACATCTAAAAAGTTGTGCACAACAAGCGCAACCGAGACAGTATTATAGCCGTTAGTAGCCAAGCCAACACCTGGTACACACGTGAGGCCATCATATTGATCTTTGTGGCAAGTGGTGAGGCGAGTCGTTTGTAATTTTGAGTCGCGCTTCGAGTGGTCTGTGTGAGACACAGCTCAATTGCACCTACAAGGCCATGTCATTATAGTGCCGCCTATAAAATGAATCTAGTCCTAGACGCGGAGTCACCGTCTATCATTCAAGCCGGGCGGGACTTTGGAGTGGACGAAAAAAAAATGTGCGTCGCTAGAGGGGCTGCAGCGTGGTACGACGACAACACGGGAACTCTGATTGTGCGCTCTTTAAGGAGAGACACGGGTCTTAAAGGGCCACTCACCAGGTTTGACAATTTTGAGCTGACAAGCTCAATGCGTAGACGAGGCGTTCATGATCACGTCTGTCAAAATTTGCAACGCTACGCGCCGTGGAAATGGGTCAAGTTTCCAGATGAAAGCTGCTCGCCCTCCACTTTACCGGCGCACGCGTAGAGAATGAGGGCATGACATGGGCGTACTGCGTACATGACGTGGGCGTACACAGCACTGCGGTCACGCTGGTCCTCTACATAGACGAATCTGCTCTGACGTTGTCAACAGTATACCACGTGACATGGCAAAAATTATTTAACACAACATGCGTAATTTATGTATTTGTTGCTTTAAGAGATGAATAAAACTTGAAATAAATAATGAGACGCAATAAAAAATTGTGCACGTTTTTCTTACATTTTTTCCCGTGAAATGCTACGAGATGCGGGGCTAATGTGCCAGCGTTTCACATGCGTTCGGGTTCCCGTGGTCAGCGAATCCAGCTGACGACCGCCATGAAACGCTCCTACGTGTTCGCGCACTCATTGTGCTCATCTACTCTACTGCGTCTAAGTCAGCGTTTCCAAACAATTCCGCAGAAACAGGCAGAAGACCACAAAATTACGCTGGTCAATAAAGCAACGCCGCTCGCATGCACGGGGGCTGGGCTTGTTCGGGCACGTCATGCAAACGTCACCTCTTGGTCGGATGCCGGAGAGGGTGGGGAAGAGGTTTGGCTAGCGAAGGCTACGCGGAGGAGCGGCAAGGGTGTCGAGCTGGTCTCCTCTCACCCTCGTTTCGCGGCGCTTCAAAAAACCTGTTTTCTCCGCTAGTAATGAACTGATTCGAAAAATTTTTGTGGCAAAACATTCCTCTTCGAACACTTAACAACTTCCACTGTCTAACTAAAATTCGGTATAGGTCTTGGTGAGTGGCCCTTTAAAAGGCCGAAAATCGCGAAAAAAAACTTTTTGAAGTTGACATTTTCAGAATCTGCAACTATTTTTGCACTTATCTGAGAAGTTTGAAGCTTCTCGCGTCGTTATTTCTGGCACAAAATCAATTTATAACACCCCTGTGAGATGAATCTGAGCACATATAGACGCTTAAGTCGCGCTTTTTCCACCCTGAACCGTTGCCGTTACACACGAGCTCTCGTGGTCACCTTCGTCTCATTTGGAAGGGTCGTTCTTCACTTTCAATTTTCCCCCACCAGTAACTCGCCTTTCTCATTGGTTTTTCAGCAAAAACGCGTCATCGAGAAGCACCACCGCGCGATCCTAATGGCTGCTTGGGGCACGTGACAAAACCTAGGCACCCCATTGGCTAAGTGGCGTTTCCGGCGTCTGCTTCTTCATCGTGACACGCTTGGACATGAGCCATTTTGTCATGGTGCTGTCGACTGCCTGCCGCAGTAAAGAAGTTCCTCGCCTCACTAATTTGTGAAGCGGGTGTGGTGATCGTTCATTCGCTTTGAACTTCAGGAAGAGCGCCGCTATCACTCAGGACAGGGAGGATAGCAAACTCGCGGCGTTCAACAGCGGTCGCCGAGTCACCGGTCTAGGCCTAACTCCCGTATGAGCCCGTCGGTTGTCGACAACATCGCTGAAAGCGGCAATGTTTTGAAGATTCAGCAGTGACAGGACGGCAAGTAAAAAAGCAGAAGTGAAGCTACGAGCAATCTTTGCTATCTCTCGTAGTTTCACTTCTCTTCTCGTTCACGTCAGAAGGGGGAACCTGCGCCGATGCCGCCGGTTTCCCCCGTCTGACGTGAACTGCGTGACGGGTCATCAGAGTGGAGTTCACCGTGCGTCGGCGAACAACAGAAAATCAATCCGTTCACAATGAACGTGCTCGCCGCCCGTGCAACGAAGGCTATTGGCAACAGGTAAAGTGCTTGTAATTACGCGTCCGCACCGATGAACATATTGCGCCGCGGCCTCCACTCGAACATGTGGAAATCTTACCTGAAAAGAAAACTAACACCTCGCTGCTCTTGCAGCCTTGAAATCGATGAGCGAGTGCACGAATTCGGTCTGCGACATAAACAACTCAATATGGACAAGCCGGCAAACTGCTTTACTATACTATTAATTGCGGATTACGCGCGCACATTCGTTGCACATAGGCGTCACCGAACTGATAAGCGGCCTAGTCTGCAGACGAGCACACGGCGACCACATCAGCTCGCAAGTGTGCCTCTGCAGAAAACATGCAGCGGGCATTGAAAAATCGCCATTTAGGTGACCCAAAGCAGAAGGACTACATGCCTGGTGCCTACTGAGAAAGCTGAATTAGCAAATCATTGTAAATAAACAGCTTTTCCATGCTACTGTCTGCACAAAATGGACTTCTTGTGTTTTGCATGACTTCTCAGGATTCAAATTTTGCTGCAGTTGCAATCTTGTCTAAAAGATATCTCTACCTTCAAAGCAGCAAGGACTGTCATTTTTGTTGTGACATGTAGCTGTACTTTAGTTTACACAATGGTAGGTGCGAATTTTTGATTGAGACCTTCAAAAATTAAACTTTTGCCAGAAATGGGAGCATAAATTGGGTGTGTCTGCACCACTAAAATGCAAGGTGCAACAAACCTTGCTAAAATTATCAAATAAACAAAAAAGCACTCCTACCGTTGTGTAGCTTATGTTCATTAGTACACAGGCATGTGGCAATAGTAGCTCTGCAATACAAATTTCTTGTGTCATTATACGGGCAAACAATAGGTAATTAATTTTAGGATATCTCAAAAACTAATTGGTTTAGATGAACAGTAATTACATTTTTGAAATCAGCATCAAAAACTCAATCATACTGTGAATTTTCTTTATAAACACAAGAAAATATCTGGCATTTCGTCTCAAATACAGTGTCCCCCCTTAAGAAGTGCGGCATAACCAATGCGCTTGATGGCACCCAGAATTTCGCAATCACTGAAGACAGCGACAAAGAAGCCCGCGATGATGACTCGGAATGAGGGCAGCATCCGCAAGCACGGTTCCTTTCTGATGGAAATAAAACCAACGACAAAGAAAAACACCCAACAGGACTAGCAACTGTTTGTTTCTAGAGTTATTTGCATCATGAACCGACTGCTTTAGTGTTTTCTTTTTGTAAACGCTGTCTTCGCTCTTTTGTTTGGCTTACAGTCAAGGTAAGTCTCCCCCCCCCCCCCCCAAGCTTCAGACTTTTGGGGGTGAGCTTCAAATCAGCCTAGGCCTAGATTCGGGTATATACACTCAAACCTCGCTATAACGAAGTTGAAGGGGAGCCACGATTATTTCGTTATATCGATTATAACAGTTTGTGGCAATGTGTACTCAGATGTGCGCACATCTGTGAGCATGAAAAGAAGGAAACAGCCTTGCGGCCCTATGTACAGCGACGCGGCCACGCGTCCCACGGAAAATAAACTCAGTCGAATCTCATTAATTGGAACTTTCGGGTAATTCGAACTCACGCTGAGGTAGCGTCAAAGCTATGTGTATTCCAATGGGCGAAAACGCCCTGTAATTTGAACGCGCAAGCACTTGCGACGGTTAATTCAAACATACCGCGCTCTGAAAATGCTCTCAGCACCATGCCCAATCCCGCGGCGGCACCTCTCAACACTGCGCGCGAAGAAGGAAAAGAAAAGAAAAGACTGTGGCGGATTGTTTGCTCTCTCTCAAATGCCGATTTGCGACGCGCCTGTTCCACGCTTCTCCCTTTTCAGTCTCTGCATGTAGAAACCCTTCTCCTTTCAAGACCGGGCACGAAGAGAGGGGAAAAAAAAAGCTGTCGCAGAGAGTCCTTTTTTGGTGCAGAGTGTGGCAGCCATGATAGCAGCGGAGACGCAGTTGTTGCCATCGTAAGAGGGAAATCGCTTTGCCCCGCGGCACTGCTTCTCGGTCATGTGACCCCCTGAGCACTTTCTCAATCCTCTCCGCTGGCTGTGTGAGGAGGACGGCTCTCTCGGCCGCGCGGAGCGGGGCTGTAAGGTCGGCGCGGGAGTTTTGAAAGAGCCGCGTCGAACAAGCGTCAAACTCCGCAGAAAACGATATACTTAACACACTACGGTCGTCTTTTTTTTAATAGACTATCTGATAGACTAATTTAGTTTGTTATAACCATTTACTGATCAATTTTACTTCGTTACAGTGAGGTTTAAAATGCATGGTTCTCAATGGAGTTTTCAAGGGGATTTCATTTACTTCGTTATATCCATTGTTATGTTATATCCTGTTACGTTACAACAAGGTTTGAGTGTACGTAATTGATTATGTTTATATTGATTGAATATTATTTTTCCATATTTTGTAATTCCACTTTTCATGTAAAATATCCAGAATGGGGACCTTCAAAAGCTGAACTGAAATTCAAATTACTTTAAAGCAATCACAGTATGGTCAAAGAATGCTCCAGCACCAGTGGTACAGTTGCAATAGAAAAAAGTCGGCACAAATGATAAAGACACATACAAGAAAACAGCCACAAGACTAGAACCACATTAGGCCATAAAGAGCGGCAGCCACAATACTTGTATTAAAGTGGGCATAGCCAGCAGAATATAGTCCATCTTCGGCACAGGGCACGAATTCAGAATGCTAGTCCTCAATTACTTCTTTTCCATTGCAGCCCTACTGTTGCAACACACTCTGTGCTGCCACAGCGCTTTATTTTCAAAGTGCTACTTACCAAGTGTCGTTTCATGGCTTCAAACTGTTGTGACGGTGGGAACTGGCTGTTGAGTGCACCCATGCTTCCATCCAGGGATCCGGCCATCGCATTGCCCCCTCCAGCAACACCCCCAAAGTTTGGTGGTGCTGCTGCCTGCGGCTGCTGGGGCTGTTGTTGCTGCTGTGGTGGCTGCTGCTGCTGCTGCTGTTGCTGTTGTTGTTGCTGCTGCTGCTGCTGCAGTGGTCCTCCAAAGCCAGTAGGTGCCCCTGGGGGAGCCCCTAAGGAGTTTGGGGGGAAAGGCCCTGGTACAGTAATGTTGGGGGGTGCCATTCGCTGAGGTACACCCAAAGCTCCAGTGGCACCAGTCAGATGAGAAGGTGCTCCAGGCTGCATCTGGGAGTTGACACCTCCACCTAACCCTGCAATGCATATTGAAGGGGGCAGACTCATCTTAGAGATTTTTTTTTTTTGTTTACTTCTTCAGTGATCTTGATCACACTACACATGCTAATGCTGTTTTATTGCTGATTCAAATATGTAATTACTTTTCCTGTAACTCATCTTGTTCCTGAGATATATTAAGTTCCCCTCCTATTGTTTAAGGCCACCATATAAAACCAATTAAAATGATATTTAGGATATGGCAACATTTACTTCAAAGTATGCAAGTATGCAAGATTCAAAGTATACAAGAGTTTTTTTTTTTTTTTTTTTCCTTTCTTGGATATTTTACATCAAAATGGACTTTCCATTTTCAAAAGCAGTTGTAATTGTACCACAGTTTTGATAAATAATTAATTAAAAAGGCTTGTGCTCTAAATTCTGCTCCCATACTTGCATTCTATACATGTACAGTCGAACCCCTTTATAAGAAACACTGATATAACATACAAATGGGTATAAGAGACACCAGTATGCACACAATAAAACAAGAGAGATAGGAAAGTGCGTAAAAAGTCCCCTGCTCATAAGAGCCATCTCAAATAACAGACAAGAATTGATGCCTGGAGCATGCATGCCTCTTACAAAGGGGTTTAACTGTACTGGTTTCTATTTCAAAAAGAATTAATGTTATACCTGCCCTAGCTGCAGAGATGTTGATACCTCAAAATGGAACAGTCGTAAATCTACTTTCTTGAGAAAAATGGAAAAAACTGATAGCACCCAGTTTCTTCAAAAAACACCATGGTGCACGTACTTTGCAATGCTCACAAAGGCACTGATAAATTGGTAGTAGAGCTTTAGACACAGTTGCTGGCAAATTATAAGGAAGTCTCAAAGTAGGGTCTCCATTCTTGCAGGTTCTGCATTGTGCTAGCACCAAGACTCTGGGCAGTCAGAAAGAAATTACAAAAAAAATTACCACTTCCTTGTAGGTGAAAATTTGCAGAGAGAGGAAAAATACTTGCAGGGACCTTTGAATTTCGTTTGAATTATCAGAAGTTCTCAGTCATATGACTGTGGGTGAGGTCATATGACCACACATTATGATTAGGCACTGATCTTTATCAGATTGAAGACTTTTTTTAGGCATTTTAAACCCTAACTGCATGCAATGAACAAAAAGCAGAGGTGTAAGGTCTACAAGTTTATTAGCCATTTACTGCTGATCAGAACTTTTTAAAGAAATCGTGTACAAAACTATTGCCTCTGCAATGCTTGGTTTCGGGCTTATATTCTGCCCATATGTTCACCTGTCAGTAAATGGAACTCCTGCTAAGTGGAATATATTTTTTCGGTTTCTTCAGGCCTCGTTTACTGAGAGTCTACTGTGTGTGCCTTCAGCACAAAGCTCTCTATACAAGTTGAGAAGAATCGGGGTTTACCACGCACGTGCTTAATTTCGAACATTTGTTTACTCTCAAAGCCCGAGGCACTTATTTTTCATTTTTAGACTTATTATTATATTAAGCATGTAAATTTTTAAATAGTAGTGGTAAAGCAGCAGACATTTTCTGGTATATAACCCAAAAAGTATCACTTAACCGAATGATGGAGTTGAATTAAAGGAAACACACTGAAAGAACAGAGGGCCAACTAAAAATTGAATTTTGTTTGAATTACCTGAAAGTATGAATTAGAGTTATCACGAGTCTACTGTACAATATGAATCAATAACGACCAGATTCCTACAGTTGATTTGTTTAAATGCCTTGGTGTGAACATCTTGCATTAACTAACTTAGACCTGTCATATTACCACATCATAAATTCTGCTAATCATACTCTAGGGTACCAGATTTACTCGAATGTAACGCGAGTTTTTTTCAAAATCTCTGAAGTGATTTGGGGGTCCGCGTTATAATCGAAGCACCTCAAATCGTGCCTTGGCGGTGCCGCCCCACTGGTTCCTTAAGATGGCTACGACAAACCTAGCGATCTTTCAACCTTGTGCTGGTAACATATGCACGCTGGCAACATCGAATCCAATCCAATTCTATTGTTCGCGATGTGTTTTGCAGGAGGTTCATTTGCTTTGTGCTTCCGCGACTTCGGATCGAGCAAATGGCAGCGCGACGAGTTCAGTACGATGCCCGCTTTAAGAGAAATGCAATACTGATGGCTGAGAAAATCGGGAACTCAGCCGCGGCTCGACGGCTAGATGTGGCGGAATCTACTATCCGTGGGTGGAGGCTCCAGCGTGAAGCGCTCTTCAAGAGTGAGCCCAGCCGAAAAGGCTTCCGTGGACCTCGTTGTGGCCGTCACACAGAACTCGAAAAAAAGTGGCGGAGTTCGTGACTGAGCAGCGAAATCGCCTATTGGGGGTCAACGTTGAGCTGATTCAGTGGAAAGCCCGAGACGTAGCTAGAGAGATGGGGATCCTGCGGGAGAACTTTAAGGCTTCACGTGGATGGGCACAAAAGTTCATGCGAAGAAATGAATTTTTCCTCCGGCGAACAACGTCGATAAGGCAGAAGCTACCAGCAGATTGCGAAGCGAAGCTAGTGGAGTTTCAGCGCTATGTGCTCGACCTGCGCCGCTCGTCGCAAATGCCGTTGGGGCACATTGGCAATGCGGACCAGACTCCCGTTTCCTTGGACATGCCTATGTCAAGGACTGTCAGCGAAACAGGTGCCCCCCCAAGTTCGCATAAGGACAACAGGCAACGAGAAGATGCGGCTAATCGTGATGCTAGCCTGCTTGGCGGTAGGGCGCAAGTTGCTGCCATACATCATTTTCCGGCGCAAAACCATCCCGAAGGAGCTGTTCCCCAGGGATCTGATTGTTCACTGCCAAGAAAAAGGTTGGATGGACACTCCGCTTATGCTTGACTGGGTCAAAACTGTGTGGTGCCTACGGCCAGGTGCGCTCCTCCACCTCGCTTCCATCCTAGTTCTCGACTCATTTCGCGGTCACCTGACGCCCGAAGTGAAGAAGCCGATGCGGGAAACTCAGACGCAGCTCGCTGTTATTCCCGGAAGTATGACGTCCGTGCTGCAGTCATTAGACGTCTGCCTGAACAAACCATTTAAGGATAGAATGCGGCAGCTGTACGGAGAATGGATGCAAGAAGATTGGGCTTTGACACCTACGGGTAGGATAAAGCGACCTAGCGCTGCGAAGATTGCCGAGCGGGTGTCCGCCGCTTGGTACGGCTGCCGCACGACATGATAGTTCGCGCGTTTAAAAAAGGCTGTATATCAAACTATATGGATGGCACGGAGGATGGGAGGAAGAAAGTGACAAAGAGGGCTCGACCACCGGCGATGAAAGCGACAAATGAACAAAGCTCACTTTATATTTAGAAACTGGGATGTCTTTGCCACTACCATGTGCAGCAAATAAAGGTACTTTTTTTCCCCGTTTTACACGCGCTACACTAGTGTTCGTTTTTTTTTGTCGGCACTGAAAAGTCACCCCTCGTGTTACAATCGTGGTCACGTTACATTCGAGTAAATACAGTACTTACGCTGTAACCTTTCACTCGCTCTTCCTTCTATTAAAAGTAGCCCTTGACACCTTTGTCTGGCCAAAGCTAGAGTTCGCACATGCGATTTTCGATCACCACAATAACCTCATTAACGCCCTCGAGTCTGTCCAAAACCGTGCGGCGCGATTCATACTATATAACTATTTGTACACCTCAAGCATCTTGGCACTAAAAGCAAAGATTAACTTATCCGATCTGAGTAAACACTGCAAAATTGCATGTCTTAACCTTCATCATCAATTCTTCCATTCTTTACCTTTAGATAACCCATACATCAGAAGAGCCCATCGCATTTCCCGCCACAGTCACTGTAACGCCGTCTATCCAGTGCAAGCCCATACCACCACCCTTCACCAATCGTTTTTCCTGCGCACAGCCCGAGACTGAAATGACTTGTCAACCAAGTCGCCACCATTATTGGCACACAAGCATTCAAGCGGCTCATCGAAACCGCCCCATCATAACTACCCTTACATTATTAGCCTTCCACTCCCTCATGTAATATCCCAATCAGGACCTTTAAGGTAACAAAATGAATGAATCTAAGGTTTCTTTATTTCACTACTGTTCAAACAATGTCTTTTAAAAAGAGGAGTCAGTGGATACAACACTGTTCACACTTTCACTATGTGATAACTACAGCAGGGTACGCCTGTACCTTTAGTCAGTGAAAATGCTGGTAACACTTAGACAAGCTAGCCGCCCTTTCCTTAGCAAATAGGTCGTCACTTTCTGAGGAACATGCAAAGAACTTTTTCGCATAAAGCATTAAAAAAAACTAACATTTAAGGGGGCAGACTGGTCTTAGACATTTTTTGTTCATTTCCTCAGTGATCTTGATAAAACTGCACAGGATTACACAGTTTTTTCTGCTGATTTCAAATATGTAATTAGTTTTCCTGTAACTCACTTTGTTGCTGAGATAACTTAAGTTCACTCCCTATTGCTTAAGGCCACCATAGAAGAAAAAGTGCTTAATTAAAAGTGATATTTAGGACATGCCAACATAGACTAACGACTATAGAGTGACAGTATGGAAGAGGTTTTTGTTTTTAGACCTTTATTGGTTATTTTGCAGCAAAATGAACTATACATTTTCAAAAGCAGTTGGAATTGTGTTACAATTTTGATTGGTAATTAATTAAACAGGCATGTGCTCTAAATTTCGCTCCCATACTTGCATTCTACACACATACAGGTTTCCACTGCAAATAGAAATATTGCTGTACCTGCCCTAGCTGCAGAGATATTGAGGCCTCAAAATTGAATAGTCACAAATTTACTTTTTTGAGAAAAATGGAAAAAACTGAAAACACACAGTTTCTTCAAAAAGCAACGATCATGGTGCGCATGTTTAGCAATCCTCACGAAGGCGCTCATAAATTTGTAGTAGAGCTTTAGAGAAAGGGGCTGGCAAATTATAAAGAAGCCTCAAAGTCGGTTCCCCATTTTTCTTGCAGGTTCTGCATGTTAACAGCACCAAGAATCTGGACAGTTAAAAGGACATTACAAAAAAATTACTACTTCTTGGTGCGTGAAAATTTGCAGAGAGATAGAAAAATACTTGCAAAAACCAAATATGTCAATTTTAAAAAATGAATACTTTTGTCACTTTTTGGTCCCAAAGAGCAGTCTGCCCCCTTAAGCACGACGACAAAGAAGCTAAGACAAGTGCCAAGTACGCACAGAATTTGATTTGACTGAAGCAAAATTTTAAAGACTATAGTCTTTCTTGAAGACCTTCGATGGAAAAATTTTGATCCGTTTGTCTGTCTGTATGTCCGCCCTAACAATACCTCAAACGGCACTAAACGGCAAACCCCAGCCGCAGCGCCCACCAATATTGCTCATGGTTTAGCGGCCATAGTTGTGCGATTGTCAATTAAAAAGCAATTATTGCGCATATCTGAGGCGCCACAACAACGCTTCAATGTTTTGTATGTCTGCCTTTATAGTAGAAGAGGCCCACACAAGTAACTCCAAGGAATGTAGCGTCTAATCACGCTGCGCTGACAGTGCAACGCGATGCTCAAAAAGGTATTTCCAACGCTTTGCTACGACGTCACGTGGGTGGCACCTGCCCATCGCTTTGCTTTCTACACCTTATCACCTCCGAGACTGGCGCGCATCTTTCTCCGCAGGCTGCACACTTCGTTTTTTCAGATAACTGCCAGATGGCACTTGTGTCTAACGTGCCTCGATGCGCTCGTTCGCCTCTGCTACACGCTCGAGGCACTTTAACGCAGCGCCTGCAGAATACCATTCACCAATTTTCTTGCGCAGAACATCAAATAAACGTTTTATTCAATCTCTCCAGACACAAGACTATCGTCTTTCGACGACATTTGCGGTGTAACATGCAGATTTGGAACCAATTTTTTTTTTTTTTTTTGTTAGAATACTATTGAGAAATGCCATGCACTAATGAGAAATACTGGAGCCACAGGACTTACCAGGTGCTGGCCCTCGGCCTGGCACAGCCGCCCCAGGAGCCAGGGTGTTTGGTGGAACTCCCATGGGAGGGGTGCCAGCATGCATCTGCTGTTGCTGCTGTTGTTGCTGCTGCTGCTGTTGTTGTTGCTGTTGCTGCTGCTGCTGTTGTTGCTGCTGCTGCTGCTGCATCTGAAGTTGCAACTGCTCTTTGCTTTTGCGCCGCTTGTCTTCGAGTTCTTTTTGGATCTTGTATATCTTTTCTGCTAAAAGGTGGTAGTACTCCTCCTGCAGAAAATCCAATTCTATTGTAAAGACCCATGTCTTCAGCAAGCACATTCCACCATTTTATCACTTATATAGCTAGCTTTCATTGCATGTAAATCGTATAAACCCCACTTCTTCAGCAAACAAATCCCAGCATTTCATCAGGTACATAGCTTTTATTATGCATAAAGAATATAAATAAAAAATACGGCCCAAATTAAGCAAACAGATGCCAACCCTTAAATGAGAATATGCAATATGCGTGGAAAGCACTTCCCAAAAGGTGAAATTCCATCCCTTAAGAAAATGAGTTACACTCAAACCTCGTTGTAACTAAACCAGATATAACGAAAAATCGGTTATAACGAAAAAAATAAATAATAGCATTACAAAAAATATAGTGTTAAAAATAAACCTTTAAAACAAATTTTCGTGTAAGATGAAAGTTTGTTATATTGAGGTTTGAGTGTGTTCTAAAAATGCATGCCATTATATAGAGTACCACATGGTATAAAACTTGACCACATTAAAGTAAACCAGACTGTCAAGAGGCATGCCATACCCTGCTGTTGGCCATCTCGTACATGTCTCCCTCGACCATCTTGGCATATGCGACTAGCTTGTTCATCCTCCGGTCCTGCAATGTAGCTGGCTCGGGGGTGGGAAAAATGGCTTGCACTCTGCAAGAACGACAAACAAAACAGTGAAATACTGCAGCAGCAGAGGTACCAACTGTTGCGAACATTTACATCATATTGGACAACATGTCATTTTCTGTGCATCAAATTCGCAGAAAAGCCTGTAAACAATGCAAACATGCCAGCCACTTCCCTCATGCTACAATGAAAACTGCATTGCCTCCTCACACAACGATGATGCACAAAATGTACACGCTGTCATATCCTGGCGTACTTTTACTACTTCCCACCACATATTCCCCAGTGCCAGCTTTCTCAACACAAGAGGCACTCTCAACAATGCAATGATCAAGGCACCTGCATCACGAGCCAAGCTAAACAGCCATAAAAATATCGCATAGACAAAAAAAGTGCATGCACAAGCCACATTGCAAAGATGAGTGCCACAAAAGCTGGAAGATTGCTCATAGAAGGAAGGCACCAGCATTAGGCAAATGTGCACATGAAAAGTGAAAAAAAAAAAGGCATGTTATTTCTTAATTAGTACTTGTAGTTGTAGTTCGTAGTTGTCAATGAAAGTGAGCAGGCAGGCATGCACTCACATTTTGAGCACCAGGTGATGCCTAAGGTCCCGGGTGACTGACTGGTGCCAGTCCTTAGCGACTCCCCCTGTTGGCTGCGCTAGGCTGACACCACCTGGAGCACCCCCAGGGGGTGCCACTTGGTTTGGGGGAACTATGGACACGGCCCCAGGGCCGCCTTGCTGCTGTTGCTGCTGCTGCTGCTGCTGTTGTTGCTGCTGCTGTTGCTGCTGCTGAACAGCCTTCATCAATTTGGCAGCAGCCATTGCTGCTGCTGGTGATGTAGGCCCACTAACAAACGATGATTGAGGCCCACCTGGATAAAGAAAGAAACAGAGTCACCACAATGTACAGCAAAATAAAGTGTTTGTTTATATTCACTGCCCACTTATGCCTTCATGTAGAATGTGCATATCAGGCCAGAAAACTAGGCTTGTGCAAATACTCAAATGCTTCAAATATTCAATCAAATATTGCTGTATTCAAATTAGCTTCAATTCAAATTTAAAATTGTAACCCCCTGTGAAGATGGTTTCACTGCAGTGAAGGGGGCTGAGCCGTGAAAATTCCTGTTTAGGTGTACAGTCGAGCCTGTACACCTAAACAAGAATTAACCTGAGCCTGACGGGGCATTCGTTCGCTGTATCCCGAAGTTCGTAGTAAATGAAACACAGCTTTTAAAAAATTTGCGAATGAAAACACAAAAAGTTTTGCCCAAAAAAGTTTGTGACGCACGTGTTTTGAAGAGCAGAAGCTATAAGGGCGGTCTCGAGTTTATTTTAAATGGCAGCATGCTCTTCGCCAAGGCCTGTGGCGTAAGCTGCATGAGGCACTGGCTCCAAAGTTTCGTCGTTCTCGCAATCCGATTCCTTCGAATCGCTCTCGACGTGTACTTCATTCACAATGCCCTTCATTCACAATTCACAATCCGTGCATGGTTCTGCGGCGTCTGCATCATCATCAGCCGTGATTAAACTATCGCAACAGATGTCCCACCCCCTGCCACAAATCGCCGCCGCAGTGGTCCTGTTCGGAAGCTTCAGGACCGACATTGGGGCCCGACGTTTCGCGCACATGTAACCATCACCGCCGCCCACGAAATATTCACCATCTCCACAGCTGAATACCGGAACGCCTGAAGCGGCAAGTTGGCAGCCAGGTGGTACACAGCTATGAGCAAGCGCTCCACAACGCGGCACCTAAACGCGGATTACGCTCAAGCGAAGCGGTCACACTTTCGACGTTTTGTTGAGCGGCACGAAAAAGCGTGCTAGTCCTCTCGTCGGCCATCATGACCACACACACACACATCAAGAGCGAGCAAGATGTGCACACGCGTGGAACAGCTCTGGGCGCGTTTCCAGTCGGAAACGAAACTAATTCGAGCCAGCGTGACGGGCGTCGCGGAGCGGTGGAGACGGGCGAAGGGGTTGTGATCAAGAGAGGAGAGCAGACTTGCGAAAGAAGGGCAAGGAGTTGCGATAAAGCACGGGGGAATGTAAGATTCCTTCCTCCGTGCAATAAAGAGAGGGGAGGATGCGGCGGGCGGGCGACCTTGAAAACCAATACACACGGGAAGGAGGCAGGTTGGGTAGCTTGCTTGAAAGGTCCGTGAAACTCGGACGTAGAAAAACTTGAAAAAGAGTGCCAGCGCGCGCAGACGTCAAAGCATGGCCGCCTCGTTCGGTGCGTGCGGCGCCGTTCGAAGAATCGGCGGCCGTGATAAAAAGAAATCGTCTTGTTGTGCCGGCGGGTTTGCATGGCCTCACGAAATTTGATATTTTGCGATTCATTCGACGCAAATTAACAGCCGTTTTCGCGCTTCCGCACGCGCGCGGAAGGCATGCTGATTCGAGGGCAAAGTGAGCGAGAACAAGTCCTTAACACGAAACTAATCGCAAATTATCAGAGTCGGTGGGGTAGCGTACGCACGTGCACTAGACGCAGACTATCGGATACAGTCAGTGGCCAACGATGTTGGCAAATGGTCTGCTCACTCCAGGCTGGCGACATCAACGACAGTACCAGCGATCAAAAACAGGATAGATGGCCGACCGGTCTTCAAAAGATCGGTGGCAGTGTGAAAACATGGGCCTCGTCTGGTGATGCGGAAAGCTCGGAGTAGCGGGGGGACAAAGAATGGAGGGGTGCGTAACAAAAGCGGTTGGGGAGAGCGGCAACTAGAGGGGTGCGAAGGCAGGGTCGGCGTTTAACAATAGGAATGTATGGGCACCTCGCGGAAGCTTGATTGGTGGTCGAAATTGGTTTCCCGGGAATTTGGCAGACCGCTGACTTCGTTCGCTGTAACCGATCAGGGGCGCTCGGAGCCGTTCGTTGTAAGTGCGATTTTGTGCCATTGAAGCAATGTATACTTTCACGGTCACGCAGATATTGTTCATTTTAAGCGAAAGTTCGTTTTAAGTGGGGCCATTATGTGTGGGCTCGGCTGTATTTGAAACTACTTGAGTTATCACCCCGAAACTTCATATATAGCTATTCCAGACACTCTTCAATATGCCTGCCAAATTTCATTACTCTAGGTCAAAGAACAAAAAAAGCTTTTTTGATTGCCAACTCTACCCTTAAAAGTTGTTTTCACTTTCTCTGTAACACAATAAAAAAATGGCACTTGCACAGGCTTTGTTTCATTTTAAAGACAATAACGTACAGGTAATTTAGGTCATGACAAAAGTGTTTATTTTTCTTTATGCTACGACATATATGTACTATTCAATTTAGATTTGAAATCACAATTTGCTTCGAACCTTGTGGGAATTGAGGCTAGCCCGCTGCCTTTGCGCGGGCTTTGCCGCCTTTTCTGCCGTTCTCATGTCCCGACATGTCTGCCCTCCTTTGCTGTCTGCCGCGCTGAGAGAGCGGAGTGACGTTTAACTCCCTCACCCGGTAGCGGATGTTGACGGTGGCGCCGCGCGCGGGGACTCCCAAGAGAGGTTTTTGCGCGCTGCGTCGGGAGCGGGCAGATACTCTCCGGGACAGCAAACGGTGAGCCACGCTATCTTTTCGTCCGTCGACTCCCGTCAGTCGGGGCTCGTCGGACTTCGCTGACGGCGCCTGGCGCCCAAGGCGAACGCTCACCCGCTGTTGCCCCGCTGCGTACTCACGGCCGAAGGGCAGTACGGGTCCTAGTGCGTGGCCTAGCTACGCCGACCCGTCTCCCTCCGAAGCCAACGCGAGCGCCTTTGCCCTCGCTCGAGCAACCGGGCCCTTTGTCCCGGTGTCTCCGTGGATCACCTTTACCGCGGAGACGTGCTCGTGGCACCCTGTGTAGTACTTTGTGCCCGTGGCGTGGATAAGCCTATTTGCTTTCCCGCCGCGCCTTTTTGCAACGGGCTGTACTGCGTTTGGTGTTGCCACAATAAAGTGTTGCGACTTGAGCAGTATCGTGTTCTCGCCACGGCGACGGTTAACGCGTGCCCTGCGGCTCGCTGAGACCGGACCCACGCTGGTGGCCGTACTCCTTCGGGATACGTGTACACCACAAGGTTAGGACTTGAAATACGTACTATCTTGCAGTGTGGCTGTAGATAAGTGAAGATCATGTATGTTTCAACTACCTGTGCGATTTCCTAGATTTTTTTTTCATGACCGTAGTGCACAGAATTTCACTTCGCAGTGGTAGACACTATAGTTATGACAACTTAATTTAAAGAGAAGCAGATGTGCACAAAGAAATCTGGAACGTTTTTTTGCCAAAAAAAAAAAAACAGTACCACATGCAATGAACACAATCTTGCTCTTCATGACAGCATTCACGTCTTTAAAGAAGCTGTGCTTCAACGACAAGGCGACATTCTCGCCGCGCGTGCCTATCGCCCGCCGCCGCCAGCCAGCGACGCCCTTGAGCCGCGCTGCGCTTGGAGAGGGGCCATGACCCTTCCCCAACGGCAACAGCCTCTCCGCGCCGCCTTTGCGGCTGCAACCGGCTGTGCGTGGGAGTTGAGCGATCGCGCTCTTGACCCCTTTATGCATGAAAGGCGGGCAGCCTGCGCTGCTCCGCCTGAAACCTCCATACAGGGACGCTTTTCGACCCAACGTAATGTGGGAGGTGCGGCTCGCAGGAACGTATCCTACGATAACGTAGCGAGCCGATCACGACAGCTTGAAGCTGCTCCGTCTGGGAATACAGACCGTGATGGAGTGCGCTGTTACCGCTGCCGTGAAAGAGGGCACATAGCAAGGGAATGCACCAGATCCAGGCCTCCTGCGAGGCAGGGAAACGGGCTTACGGGTCGTTCGTGAATGCACGACCGACCCAACCTTTGCTTCTTCCCTCTGCGTGCAGGGCAAGCACTTTTCTTGCTGATACGCACGCGCCGTTCATTCCGGTCACCATTGCCGGCCGTGAATTTTCGGCTTTGCTGGACACGGGCGCTAGCACCTCGTTGTTTGGCGAACAGGTGTTGTCCCACTTGCAGAAGCACTCGGTGCGCTTGCGGGACAGCCGAACGACATTCAACCTTGCGAAAGGCGTGGCCCATTCGGCAGGCGCTGCAAGGTTGACTGTCCGATGGGGAGATCGAATGAGACGCTGCTGTCTTATTCATCTTCCAGGGCTCAATGTTCCAGTGATTCTCGGTCGGGACTTTCTCCTTAAAACCGGTATCGTTGTGGACATTGCGAATGGCGGCTATCGTGATGGCCCATTTTGCCAACTCAAGCCGTTCATCAGCCCGCCGGCGCTTACCGTCGCCTTTGCGGCAGAAGCGTCGGAAACGTGCCCTGCGCAGAGTTCGGGGCCAAGCCCCCGCTCACCGCATTTGCCCTCTCACAGTCCCCTTTGGGAACGAGAGGCGCGGCACGAACCGTGTCGTGCGCCAACTCCGGGGTCGTACCCTGGCGTTCCGCGCTCGTCGGCTCGAAACCCCTGCTTGGATCGACCGGCACGACACGAAGAGGCACTACATCCTTTGGTCGCCTGCGCGACTCAGTTGGAGGAAGCACAGAAGGCTCGTCTGTCGACACTGTTATGTCAGTACGACGAGCTCTTCACCGATCAACCTGGCTGCACCGATTTTGTGAGCCATGTGATCGAAACTGGTGACGCGCTTCCTTTGAAGTGTAACCCCAGGCCCGTCAGTCTCGCCAAAAGGCAGATTATCGATGGGTTGCTAGATGATATGCTTGCGGCTGGCATTATTCGCCGCTCGTCTAGCTCTTGGGCGTCTCCAATTGTGCTAGTGCCTAAGAAAGATGGCAGTCATCGCCTGTGCGTCGACTATCGCCGTCTGAATGGAGTGACTCGAAAGGATGCCTATCCGCTCCCCACGATAAACTCCATCGTAGGTAACCTGGGTGATGCACGGTACTTTACCACGCTTGACGCCTCTAAAGGTTATCTACAGGTCCGGATGGGTACCCGTGACCAGTGTAAAACTGCGTTCACGTCCCACAGAGGGTTGTTCGAGTTTACTCGTATGCCCTTTGGTCTTTGCAATGCTCCTGCGACGTTTCAAAGACTCATGGACCGCGTCCTCGGGGAAGCAAAGTGGTCATACTGCATGTGCTACCTCGACGACATCGTGATTTATTCACGAACCTTCGAAGAGCACTTGGCCCATGTTGCCGATGTACTCGAGAGGGTGAGGACCGCCGGGATGACACTTAACCCCGCTAAGGTCCAATTAGCGCAGACCCGTGTTCAGTTGCTCGGGTTTACGCTGGGCGAAGGCTCCATAGAGCCGGATCGGGAGAAACTTCGAGCTATTCTCGAATTTCCCGTGCCCAAGGACGTACGTGGCCTTCGCCGCTTTCTAGGAATGGTCAACTTTTACCGTTCCTTCATTCCGTCCTGTGCCCGACTGCAGGCGCCCTTGAGCAAACTCTTGGGTAAGTCTGCCGAGTGGCAATGGGGACTTGAGCAGCAGGAGGCGTTTTCCCGACTGTCTAACGCCATAGCGGAGACAGCGCAGCTCAAGCTCCCCGACCTGACCAGACCGTTCGTTGTACAGACTGATGCGAGCGATCTGGGTTTAGGAGCTGTTCTCCTACAGGAATACAATGGCGTGTTGCAGCCGTTGGCCTTTGCCAGCCGCTCCTTGGTCTCTGCGGAGAAAAATTATTCCGTGACCGAAAAGGAGTGCCTCGCCATCGTGTTTGCACTGCGGAAGTTTGACGTCTATCTTGATGGGACGAAATTCGTAGTGCAAACGGATCACAGTGCGCTCAGCTGGCTGATGCGGCTCCGTGAGCCTGCCGGCAGGCTGGCGCGCTGGGCTCTCCTGATACAGCACTATGACTTTTCGGTGCAGTATCGAAAGGGGAGCACCAACGTGGTAGCTGACGCGCTATCTCGTGCCCCACTATCGGCCGAGGACCTTGATCCCGGTGCGACCGCCGCTAGCGGTGCCTTAGCACTTGCAAGCGTCGGGGGCGAAACAGCAGCTTCGCCGCCGTTCGGCGTGAAGGGTGAGTCCCCATGCGGACAAACCTTGGCTGCTAACCAGGTAAGCGGCGCACCGCGAAGCGGCCGAGCGGGGGAGCTTTCCGAAGGCCACGAGGCCGAGAGCGAACCCGTAACGCCGACTCAAGCGGTTGTTGCTGCGGTCCTGAGTGGGCGCGATACCAGACTCCGCCATTTTGGGAGAATGGGCATCCCTTTCAGCAGAGAAGAGCTTCTGAAGGCCCAGCAAAGTGACCCGTTTTGTCGCGAAATATGCGACGGTCTCAGAGAGATGGAGCGCCGTGACGCTGCTTGTCCTGCAGCGGGCGCCGATAACGACTGTCTCGACGAGACGGAGCGCCGTGACGCTGCTTGCCCTGCAGCGGGCGCGAATAGGGGGCTCGAACCAGCGTGTGTCGCTGAGTCCCCGGCGGATTCATATTTGCTGGACCATGACGGACTCCTGCTGAAGTATATAGCCACTGACGACGAGTCCATAGACCCGTTTAAGGTGGTTATGCCCAAATGTCTGAGAGCCGCACTGTTGCGATCCTCTCACGACGAACCCATGGCCGGTCACCTGAGTGGCTCGAAAGTTTTTGCAAAACTGAGCCGCGTTGTGACTTGGCCCGGCATGAAGCGAGACATTTTTCGCTATTGCCGTTCTTGCCGCGTCTGTCAAACGGTGAAATCAAGGGGTGGCAAACCGCCCGGTCTGATGAAACCGATTGTCAGTGAGCGTCCGTGGCAAGTGGCCACCTGCGATCTAATGGGACCATTTCCCAGAAGTAAGCAGGGGTTCATTCACCTGATGGTAGTCGCTGATCATTTTTCGAAATGGGTGGAACTTTTCCCACTTCGGAAGGTGACAGCGCGAGCGGTGCTTGAGAAGCTGCAGGAAGTGTTTTGCCGGTTCGGCTTCCCGGAAAGGCTCATCACTGACAATGCTTCTTATTTCACCGCTCGGGTGTTTGGTGTCACGTGCCGTTCCCTCGGAATTGATCACTGCACCACTTCACCCTACCATCCCCAGTCCAATTTGACGGAGCGCGTCAATCGTACGCTCAAACCGATGTTGGCGGCCTTTGCCGAAAGTCAAAGGGACTGGGCAGACCATTTGAGTGAGCTCGCGTTCGCTATTCGAACATCCGAGAGTCGCTCAACTGGTTTCTCGCCCGCCTTCTTAAATTTTGGAAGGGAGTTGGCAAATCCGGTGACCAGCGTCACTCAATGCCAGCTCGAGGACGAGGAGGCGCCGGCAGACTGCTCCGCTTACGCGTCGGCACTTCGGGACAGGCTTTGTCGAGCTTTCTGCAAAGCAAGGCAAAGTTTGGCGTCGGCCAGGGCTCAGCAGAAGGCCCAATATGACCGCAAGCATCGCGACCTAGTTTTTGAGGTGGGCGATCTTGTCCTGAAGCGCAACCACGCCCTTAGCGATGCCAGTAAGGGGTTCTCAACCTCGCTCGCTCCTAAGTGGCTTGGTGCGTACCGAGTGGAGAAAGCTTGCACTCCACTCGCGTACTTGCTGAAAGATCCCCAGGCGGGAAAACTCAGCCGTGCCCATATCGCAGACCTGAAACCCTTTGTATCACGGTCTGACGAGCTCGCGCCAGAGCCCTGCGGCACTGCGCGCCAGCAACGGGGCACACCCGGAGCGGCGGACCGCATTCGGACCCCGCACCGGTATAATCTGAGGAAGCGGTCACCTTTGTGATCTCGCGCCGGACGGCGGACTTCTCCGCAACCGAAGGCCCTCAGTTTAGTCTAGCCTCAGTATAGGTTAGCTTCTTTACGGCCTTTTCTCGTAAAGAAGTTGACCCCGCCCTGTTTGCTGCCAGTGTTTCTTTTTTTTTAAGTGTTCATGTGTATTTTATGTTTCTTTTGTCTAATATTAAGTGTTATTTGTATTTTGTTTTTTTTGCCAGATGTTTAGTGTCAGTATGCTCTGTGTTTACTTTTTTTTTTTCGTGTTCGTTTCGTCTACCGCGAAGGGAGCTGTGTGTGACCTTGAGTGTCGGTGCTTGCCGGGGGAGAGAGACGAAGGACGCTTTGCGTCTACGCTTGCGCAGCCGTCGGCGGTGTGTGTGCGTGCGTGTGTAAGTGCGTGACGCTTCAGTGCGAGCCCGCGAAGAGTGCGTCATGGCTTCCCCCCATCGATGCAGACGCTGGAGGTGCTGGGGGGTCATTGACCCACTGACGTCAGACCATCTGGCTGTGCTCTGCTCTCGGCCGTCGTCGAAGAAGCCCCGCTGCCTTTACCACCATGGCTCCTGCGCGAGGCCAGCTGAAAGCAGCTATATGCTGCCGGCCAACGCCATTCGCAGCCAATTTGGGTCGGCCTCCCTGAGCACTGGAGAGGCCCGGCTTCGCGCAACGTTCCAGCTTCATCATCGAGCCAGAAATGCGGGGGCCTCCGAAGCACAGCCGAGGCAGCGTTCGTCGGACTCGCTGCTTATCAAGACCAGCAACGAGCCATCAGTGAGCACCCCCCCCCCTTCCGGTACCTCTGACCTCGCACTCGGGCATCGCACCCAGCGGACACTGTCACGCCTTTCCGCCCCTCCGCGCAGTGGACGCTATCCCCCTTCAGCACCACGAACACTAGTGCCACGTTTCTGTGCTCCCTTCCGCAATTATTTGTGTAGTGTCATGTGTTTATTTTGTTATTTATGTTTTTGTTTCTCCTTTGTAATCATATTTCTTTTAAGCAGCAGTAGCAGGGCTGGACTGAGGTTAGCTGTCGCTCATAGCAGTGTCATTTTAACTGCATGAGTGACGTCCGGCTGCCTTTTGCTGACCGGTAAAGGGCAAATTTAGGAGAGGGGGATGTGGGAATTGAGGCTAGCCCGCTGCCTTTGCGCGGGCTTTGCCGCCTTTTCTGCCGTTCTCATGTCCCGACATGTCTGCCCTCCTTTGCTGTCTGCCGCGCTGAGAGAGCGGAGTGACGTTTAACTCCCTCACCCGGTAGCGGATGTTGACGGTGGCGCCGCGCGCGGGGACTCCCAAGAGAGGTTTTTGCGCGCTGCGTCGGGAGCGGGCAGATACTCTCCGGGACAGCAAACGGTGAGCCACGCTATCTTTTCGTCCGTCGACTCCCGTCAGTCGGGGCTCGTCGGACTTCGCTGACGGCGCCTGGCGCCCAAGGCGAACGCTCACCCGCTGTTGCCCCGCTGCGTACTCACGGCCGAAGGGCAGTACGGGTCCTAGTGCTTGGCCTAGCTACGCCGACCCGTCTCCCTCCGAAGCCAACGCGAGCGCCTTTGCCCTCGCTCGAGCAACCGGGCCCTTTGTCCCGGTGTCTCCGTGGATCACCTTTACCGCGGAGACGTGCTCGTGGCACCCTGTGTAGTACTTTGTGCCCGTGGCGTGGATAAGCCTATTTGCTTTCCCGCCGTGCCTTTTTGCAACGGGCTGTACTGCGTTTGGTGTTGCCACAATAAAGTGTTGCGACTTGAGCAGTATCGTGTTCTCGCCACGGCGACGGTTGACGCGTGCCCTGCGGCTCGCTAAGACCGGACCCACGCTGGTGGCCGTACTCCTTCGGGATGCGTGTACACCACAACCTTAAACTCACTATTCACACAGGCCTGCTGCTTACAGTAATAATAAATGGATGCACTCTCATATTATAATGATGTTATAAAAAACCCCTACTATTTAATTATTCCACCGCAAGTTTCACCCTTTCTGAGGTAACTAACATTAAGTATCTTGGCCTTTGGATTACCAATGACCTTAGCTGGACTAAACATATTGACTCCGTAATTACAAACGCTAACCGAAAACTATTTTTCCTTCGAAGAGCTTTAAAACATTCTAATTCCAAGGTGCGTACTCTAGCGTACAGGACTATCATTCGCCCAGTGTTAGAATATGGAGTGATTGTTTGGGACCCCTTCACTAAAGCTAACATAACTAAATTGGAAAACGTGCAGAAAAAGGCAGTCCGCTTTATCTTCAATAGCTTTGGACGCACCTCTATAACTGAACTCCTACATCGTGCCAATGAGCCTTCAGTTACCGAAAGAAATCGTTTAATACGACTACTATTTCTTTACCAAATAATTAAAGGGCATTACAAGCTTGATGTTTCCAATATCATTTCCTTTTCTTCTGGGTACGCCACCTGCCAAAGGCATCAACTTACAATAACCCCTTTCCGGTCCCGAAATAACTGCTTCGAATATTCCTTTTTCACTCGTACAGTAACTCAGTGGAATGGACTAATTAATAACCAAGTGATGGAG
The DNA here is from genome assembly GCF_043290135.1 of Rhipicephalus microplus. NCBI lineage: Eukaryota > Metazoa > Arthropoda > Arachnida > Ixodida > Ixodidae > Rhipicephalus > Rhipicephalus microplus. The sequence continues at coordinate 280,023,665 of NC_134701.1, read as the reverse complement.
CCGTCCTTAAAGTTATTTGCAGCAAATTTGACCCCATTGTTCACATCATGCCGTTCTATTTTTTCGCTTGTTTGTTTGTTTGGTTTATGCATTCTTGAGTGCCAACATTGTGAAAATTATATCTGTAAGCACCCTGCTAAAATCTCTGTAATAGGGATTGCAGTATGAATAAATAAATAAATAAATAATTAGGTGCATGCACCATCTCCTAATAAAGACTTCCTAAACTGGGTTCAACTGTATACAATATTCGACGCCGCAGCACCCAAGAACCACGCGAAGTAGCGTGGCCATTTTGGTCTCATTTGAAAGCCGTATTCTTTTGTCTGTTCCTAGCAAAAGAACGCTTTTCATCTAGCAACAACACAGCTATCGCGAATAAAAAAAACAAATACTCGCGCATAATTGGTGCGTTTCTATCATGTGGGGCAGTTCCCGGTTCCCTATTGGATGTTAATAGATTCGTCTGCTAGACAGCGGTATGCAATCCGCCATTTTGTGACGAGGCCTAAGTGACGGCTGTGCGATCGGTGCGATGGCAGGCAGTCATCGAAAGTTCCATACTGCTCATGCATTAAAAAAGAAGCGAAACGGCGCCTGAGAGCATGCAGCATCTTATCAGCGAAACCCTCTGCCGCTAAGAGCACGGAAAAAGCTGGCTGTGCCAGTGCTATAACGAACGCAGCTCCCACGATCACGGACGCGATAGGCGGGGCAAACGATCAAATGCGAGATCTGCGCGTCGGTACTCCCCTGGTGGCCCTTCTGTGTAGTGCGAGTGACATTCAAAGGGACCTTTCATCGACGTCAGCCTCACGACGCAAGCGGTCTGTTTTTTGAAACTCGGAAGCAACTGTGACTACTGGAACGCCATTCAACGTCGTAAGCTGCTTCAGTGTATGAAGTGCGGTGTGTCTGGCGGGCCTGGCAGCATTTCCAAGAAAAAATTGGCAATATGGCATCGCCACGAAACTTGTGCTGACGTGTGATGAGTGCGGGGAACTGAAATTTGTACGGTGCTCGCCGAGAGCAAGTGGTGGGGGGATGCGGGGCACGACCCGTTCGAGATCCACATGATCGCGGTTTGCGCGGGACAGCAAATAGACAAACTGCGCTGAATTACATTTTTTTTTCACCCTGAATGCTTCACGGAGATGCAAAGACATATAAAAATTACGTGAAAGTGGGAATGATTCCTGCTCTGAAGGAGGCTACCGCGCACGCTACTGACGACTGCGCAAGCACCGTCAAAATGCTGTATGCCGATCTGATGATAAACTATGCAAACCCTGGAAACATCTGGTATGCAATGAGAAAAAGCGCTCGAAGAATGATGACTGCACTCATCGTGACTTCTAGCATCACTACTGCACTGATTTACACCATTGCCTGTTTAATATATATGCTCCTCCCCCTCCCCTAAACTCCTTTTCATCAAGTCTGAGGCCATTGCGCACAGTATCTTTTGATCTAGTGGTTGGAATTTGATAATTGTTGCAGCATTTGAAAGCTATTACATTGATGAGTACAACAAGACCAAAATATTATGATAGTTCCATTAAGAACAGTGATTTAATTAGTGATATAATTAAGCAACTGTTTTAGGATTTTGATGAGTCTACTTGTAAGGCCACAACTCTTGAACCAATGAAGCTAAAATAAAATTATGGTTTCCTTGCACACTCTGTTCTTTACAGAACACTGGCATTTCCAATTTGCAGCAATCTTTTGTGAGAAAACTGTTTAAAGAGGGGGCAGAATGCAAGTTTATGGAACAGTCAATATTTTAAAATCTGGAAGTGACAGCTGGAAACTAATTGCATATTTGTATTCAGCTATGAGAAATGCAAATCACAAAATTTTCAGCTCTAAATACTCAAAATAAAAAAAAAGAATTTTTAAGACCAGTGCCTCCCCATAACTACCACCAAGTGACCCACCCTATGCCATACCATGCATCACAGTCCCTGAAACACAGCCCTATCAGCCAATGACAAACAGCCTCACAAACACAGCCTAATGTCATAGGTATGAACAGCAGCCACCTTGAGTGGCAGGTCCCAGGGGAGGCCTCTGAGGTGCTTGGGCAGCCATGGAGGACACCACAGCAGGAGGAGTCCCCTGAGATGGAGCTACAGAATTTGGGCTTGGCCCTGTCAGCAGATCCTGAGGACTGCAATGGCTAGGCCCAGGTGGCACTTGCAGGTCGTTCACTGCACAAAGAGGACAAACTGATAAGCCAAATTCCTATACTTTTGAGAATGAAAGCAGCAGATTATTATCTCAACTGATCTGGTTCTCGCAGCGTTAACAAACTAAAAACGAATTTCACAGTGTCTGAAAGCTTCAGAAATCGGTTTGAACATCACCCAGAAAGATAAGCGAGTCGGACTTTTTTCCATCTTGCCAGCATGCTTTTTTATATCACACATATGCTCAACTTATGGCCGTACCAGTAATTGTTCAACAAGCTCCAGTAGCCATTCTTACTGATGAAAACACTAACGCACACAAAATCTACTACATCATGGCAAACTGATACAAACATCAAGGTACTTCTGTTCTTTTTTTTTTTTTTCAGTCTTTTTAGAAGCCATCACTCAATATGGTAATATACATAGACTGTGCGCTGACGCAACTGTGTCTTTTAACCCTTTGCAGACTAATATCTGGCCACTACTAACAACACATCATGGTTATAGCGACCCATGGTCAGGCACTGCTTAAGGAGGACATGGTGCGTGGAGATAATTTCTGAATTTTTACACCAAACATGATGAAAATATACATGTAGATTTTCTTGCTGATTTTAAACATGCAAAAATGTTTATTGTAGGTCAATTATTTCAGAAGATACACAATGCTGCCACTCTATCGTTTTTGAAGACAATAGGAAAGAAAGTGTGATCGAGAATAGAATATTATTGCATTGCTAGACAGTGCAATATGTGCAATGCTGCAAGCAGATTTAAATTCAAAGAAGAACTAGTGATTCTGCAGATGATGAAAGTTCGGGAGTTATGTGATAGCCATGACATACAAAGAAATCTAATAACTGTTAAATTTATATGAGCTACAAAGGAAAATTCTGCTCTCATCACTTTGTAATACACAGATTGGGCTTTATGTTAACAAAAAAAATAATTACACTAGGTGTTCTAGATCATAAGATGTCAACCTGACAAACTAGTAAAGTGACCAAAAAGCATGTTTTGAGAAAACTGAGAAAAACAAACGAAACTCATTTATTTACATAACTGCACTTGAAAAAGCTCAGTATGCACCGTGCATATAGTTTTTTCACTATGAGACCCTGTGTGGTGCTTTTTTAGCAATGGGGCATGTTTTCAGTTGCTTGTGGCTTCTTGGCTAATGCTGTCGTGCACCCTCGATGCTTTTCAGGCTGCGGTTTTGCCAGCTGGTGTTTAGGCTCAGCTCTTTCATGATGTTTTCCGATGCCCTTTCATTGCCTGTTTTGAACTTGAGCACTGCTTCTGCCACAGCGACTTGGACTTCACGTGGAGCAGACGATAGCCAGGAGACTCCATCAATAGGGAGGCAAGCTCAAATCACATGTGCGATGTTGCGAATAGGAGAGCGCTCCGTTACCTCTTTTTGCCGTGCATTTTCAAGCTGCCAATGGCTGAATCGGGCTCGTTCTGGCGGAAATTTGAAGGCAAAAGACGGCTCTCAAAAGAGATCAAGATGGTTGCATTGGCACACATGAAAGGGCAGGGGCGTGTCGCAGAAAATGTGCAATTTCAACATCAGTTCAGGCTCAGATTTAGTTAATAGGCGCAGTATAAAGGGTCTTAGCTAAGCTTGTGCGAATAGTGAACTTTAGGCTCGAAGCAAATTCGAAACGAATAGTGATTTTGGTCGAATAATTTCAAATCGAATTCGAATAGTACATAGGACATATGAATAAAAACAGGCATATTTATTATGACTTAACTAACCTGCACAATATCCTTTAAAAATTGAAATAGGGCAAATGGCATTTTCTTTTTCCGTTCAAAAGAAGCCGAAAAAACTTTGAGTAGTAGCAGGATTTGACTTTGGCAGGATGCGAGTCATAACCCTTACAATATGTAACATTTTTAAGTTTATTATACTGAAAGCATATGCGCCGTCATAACAAGCTTTTAAGCTTAATAAAATGAATTGATTTGAGGGTGCTATTTCTATTTACAGGGGCCGTGCGACACTTTTTCAAGGAGCCATAGAATGGATTCACTGAAGAAGCTTATTGCTTGATGAACTCACCGGCCAAAAAATTTTTAGAATTTTTTCACTACGCGCAGAGCTGCAAAAATTTGTCGCTAGCTGCAAGTGAATTCTCTCTTCTTGTCCCAACGAAAGTGCTGGAAGCAATTTTCCGCTGACTTTGAGACTTTGTTTTGAATTGCACACCGCGTGCTGCACTATGATGTTTAGCTTGCATGTTTTCGGTACCAATCGGCAGCGTTTTCTTAAAATGCTCAAAAAATGTTTCAGGGCCCCTTTTAATTTAAAGAAGGGCTTCACGGCAAAGTGAATTTCTCCTAGATAGCTGCTTTCACATTTTAGCACCCCTACACCGCAGTGAAACTACCTTTACAGGCGGTACATTCGGAATTGTATGCATTTATTTGTTCCTTGCGAATACTTCAAAATATTCAATAATTTAAATTCGAATTGTAGCGAATTCGAATACCCTACTACTGGTTCGAATATTCGAAGCATTCGAATATTTGCACAAGCCTAGTCTTAGCGGCTAAAATGATGGTATAAGAGGCATGAAATTCACAGTATAACCGCACTAGTTGCTGTATATTTCAAAACCGCAATAAAAAAAAAAGTTTCGCAATTTTTCAGTCTGCACAAGCATGTCCACCTAACCAGGGGAACTCCACAGTACTGCGAAGCCCCACTTCAAGGTTACCCTCACATCAATTCATCATTTTTAAAGTTTAAAAGGTGTAAAATTCTTTTAGTGCTTTCTTTAATTTAGGACACCTCTTTAGAATGAGAAGTGGGTAAAGGTTTCCAACAGCAATTGGGTACAATGAAAACAGCGGCAGGAAACCCCCACTTACTCTGGGCAACTGGCTGCCCCCGGTTGACCAGCTGGCCAACCGAGGCCCCACCCGCTGCATTGTAAGGAAGGCCCAGGGCAGCGTATGCCCGCTGCATGTCAGCTGGTGCAGGGCCCTGTCCCGTTTGGCCAGGCGGCACTGCAGCACCAGCTTGCTGCTGCCGCCGATCCGAGGCCTGCTTCAGGGGCAGGCAGACGGGGCAGTCATTGCGTGTGCAGTTTTTCCAATGAGAGATGATCTGCCGTGAGGAAGCACAGTGGGGCACGGGACATGCCTTTCCCGCCTGGCAGTTGGTCATGTGGTTCAACACATTCTTCATTGTCCGGCAGTGGGGTAATGAGCACTGGCGAACCTGCAGAGTACAAGGAAGCATGCCCTGTGCAATGGTGCTTGCAATCTTGAGAATTGAACCATGGTACAACACATCATTTGCAAAAGCTGCAGCAGAAGTCATTAACAAACATGTTACACACAGTCGAACCTGTATTCTTAACAGGTTTAGGAGCAATATGGCAGATTACAAAAGCTTTTTACCTCTAGGATTCAGTGAAAAAACCTTGCTTTCTATCATGTCAACACGGAACTTTGTTTTTATCATTTCTCTTTTATTGTTCATGCTTTTTTTTTTCATCATTTCAAGAGGTGAGAATACTCAAGGCTTTTTTTTTCTTTCTTGTTCAAAAAGTCTGCCATTCTAATATTTTTTTTTGTGCAGACTTCAAATATGACATCACTTTTCGTTCAGCTGCTACTGTTCTCAATTTACTGTACTTACATAATTGTAAGTCGGCTCAAATGTGGGCTAACCACCACTAGTAGAAAAAAAAGAAAATCATAACACATTCCACAAAGAAAATTTATTTGCATAGTCTGGATTGGCAACACGATGACTGATCCCACAGAAGGAGTCGTGGCCCGTGTGCCGTCATGTCATTATTCATACCATAAACTTTTCTGTCCTGCCCTCATAAAAAAGAACATTTGAATATTTTAAGCAGGACATTTCACCTCTAGCCCTGCAACACGTTTTAAAAAAAAGTAAAAAGAAGTGTAAATTCTGGATTGCAAAAAAGGTTTCATAGCAGTGCTTTACATTTATGCAGCTAAGCTAGCTTTACGGCAATACATAACAACTTTCAGAAATTTTTCCACAATCCGTTATATGTTCCAAGTTGAGCAGAAACGGTAATAAAAGGATCTCTCTGAAACACCTGGCATCTTTTTTTTCTTTTTCTCCGATACACTGCATAATGACATCTTGGCACATGCTGAGCGCTAATTATTAAATTTTTGCTGAAACGTACCAGGTTGTAGGAGATTTTAAGTCTTGGCACAGTTTGGCGAATCTATAGCATCACAGGTAATGTCGTAACCATGCCACAGTGTCCCTGATTTGTAGTTTGTCCCGCTGGAACTAGTGTCGCTAGTTAGTTTCTATTGTAAATCAAGTCCACCAGACTTCATTCAAACATTTATTCCAATTTTAATTAAAACTATGACAAAATAGGTTGACCAACAGTAATGCTAACATGGTGTTGTCACACACATTGGCAGAAAGTTACACCTTTAACAGTCATTGTCTTATGTACTAATTTTTAGGAACACCATGGTGTTTAATCTTACTCGACTCTCTGCAGAACACGAAGCACCAATGAACAGTGATTTTGATCAAATGATTTTGAATCGAATTCAAATAGCATATATCACATACTCTAGATAAAAAAAGGGCATATTTGTCATGACTTAAGGGGGGGCGCGGCAAGTAAAGTGCCGATTTTGGTCAAAATATGCGATTTTCTGATTTATTTTTTTTCGTAATCTTCAGACCTTCAACTTCCTTGTTCTAAAATATTACAGCGAAACGTGCGCTACAAATCCCGCAAATAGTGTTTTTGCCGAGGCTAGTCGCCGAAAAGTGCGAAAAAAAAAGCCCCTGAAACGGTGTTGTTCACGCCGCACAAACGCGCTAAGTTGTTGACTGTGGGCCGCCATTTTGGTAGCTTTGGAAAGAGGAGAAAGCCGGCTTCCCGATGGTCGCGGTCTCGTATTTCGCCGAGTGAAAATAAAAGCGCGAGGAGCAAGTAAAAAAACAAAAACGAAGAACGGCAATTGGCTGCGCGGGTCACGTGGTAGCAGGCGCGACCTCTTACTGGTCAAAGCTGCGCCGCGCACCTTGGCAACCTTGGAAGCGCGAGCGCATCTGCGGCCGCCGCTTTTTTTTTACCAAGCTTTGTTTACATCGGTGGTCTCTTCTGAGTGCTTGCTCATACTGCGGTGCTATGTTGTCGCAAAAAAAGTTCCGGAGCGTCCACAAGTACGGCAAGCGTCGGAAAGCTTGGAACAAAGGGCAGACGACTGCGGCTGCCGTCCCAGTCGCAGTTCCGGACGGAGCATGCTCTTCAAGCGTCACGGAGCCTCTACTCAGAACCTTCGCTGATTGTTGTGAGGCCGAGAGTGTGGAAGGTGCCACATCGTCGTATGTCAGACCGCCGGATGCCGTCGACCGTGATGGACGCTCTCGCGAACCCGATTGCGGTGGCACCGCGTCGGCAGCCGTTGCAACTCCGGGCGTGCGCGCGTCGAACATTCTATCGCGAGTTTCGGCCCAGATTCCGAGCAGTGAAGAAATCGCGCAGCGGGAGCAGACAAGGCGGGATGTTTTGGATGCCGTAGCATCGAAGTCCGCTTCAAAGCGGAAGCTCGAGCTTCTGAACGAAGGCTGCGACGAAAATGACGGCGGTAAGGACTCCACATTCTTCATTGTAAATAAGAAGATGCTGAACGGTCTGCTTTCGTCAGTAAAGTGCAACAAGTGCGACGAAGGGTCGATACGCCTCGAGACTACGCACTGCCTTGGACTCGCGGCGAGGATGGGACTTTTTTGTGACAATTGTGGCATAGTGAACAGTGCGTGGTCGTCCCCGAGGTGCTCCGGGCAACAAAAAACGAACCCCTTTGAGGTAAACGTGCGTGCTTTGAGGGCTGTGCAGTCAGTTGGCAGAAAACAATCTGCCATAAATGACATTTTTTCTGCGATGGACATTTCGCATCGAGCACTGCACCACAAGTCCTACCAGAGACTGCAAAGGAAGTACAGCCACCCTGCCACCACATCAGCTGCCACCCGCATTGAAGCAGAAAGTGCACAGAAGGTGCATGACATTTACAAGGACCTAGGAGGAGTGCCAGGCAACATTGACGTCATTTACGACGGCACGTGGATGACGAGGGGGCACAGAAGTCATATTGGCGTGGGCTGTGTAATCGAGCTGTACACAGGCTTGGTCTTGGACCACTGTGTCCTGTCCAACTACTGCCAAGGCTGTGCTGTTGGCCCCAAGCCAGGTGACGACAACTATGAGGAGTGGCTTGAGAAACACAAGCCACAGTGCCAAAAGAACACCGATGCTAATGCAGGCCAAATGGAAGTAGAAGCAGCTAGGATCATGTTTGAAAGATCGTTTACCAAGTACAAGCTTCGATACATCAATGTGCTCTGCGACGGTGACAGCCGTACGTACCTTGCCCTCACGCAAGACAAGGTGTATGGCTACATGGTGATTAAGAAACAGGAGTGTGTGAACCATGTGAAAAAAAGAATGGGCACTTCCTTGCGCAACCTTCTTGATGAGCACAAATCCAAAGGCCGAGGACTGAGCATGGGTGGCAAAGGCCGGCTGACGCAGGGCCTGATAAAGAAGTTGACGAATTATTATGGCTGGGCCATTAAGAGCCACCCCAATGATGTTCCTGGCATGGAGAGGGCCATCATGGCCACTTATTACCATGTAACATCCACAGACCAGGATCCACACCACGACCTGTGCCCAAGTGGGACTGACTCCTGGTGCCCGCACAATCAGGCATTGGCCAAGGGAGAGCCGCTGCCGCCTCACAAACATAAACTGCCCCCTCACGTGCAAGTGGCACTGCTGCCAATCTACAAGCGCCTCTCGAACAAAGAGCTCCTTGAAAGGTGTGCGCAGGGAAAAACCCAGAACGCTGTGGAGAGTATGAACAGCCTCATTTGGTCACTCCAGTCCAAGAGCCAGTTCGCGTCCCTTCGAAGTGTGGAAAGTGCAGTTGCAGATGCAGTCTGCCGTTTCAATGGTGGCTGCAAGAGTGCGCTGCAAGAGATCACTGCTCAACTGGGCTTCAATCCAGGAGACTGCTCTTTGCGGCGAGCAGCCGAAAAGGATGCCAAAAGGGTAAAGAGGGCTCAAAAGGCGCATTGTTCCACGACAAAGAAGCGCAAAACTGGGTTGCGCTCTACAGAGGCCAAGGCCACAGCATCTCAGGATTACTGCCCAGGAGGATTCTGAGTGTTTTAGGCATGTTGTGAACTTCCAAACAAGAGTGAACTTTCAAAGTCAGTTTTCTCAACTCTTGATTTTCGCCTATGTGCCTTCGCTAGAACATCTGTCATTTTCTAACAAAGACTGATAGAGTCGTTCCGTTTTTTGCACTAGGCTCAGGAGGCCTTTAGCAGTGCAATAAAGCTTTATCTCTCTTCTTACTCATCATTTAAAATTTTTAGAACACATTTTATAATTACTGCGATGTGTGCGCAAAACAACATCCATGTTTTGGAAATTTTATTTATGGTTACAAGAACTAGAAAAATCAACTAATAGCTTCTTTGCACAAGTTGATGCTTTGGGAACATAATAATATGAAAAAATAATTTCATTTAGCAATAATTATCTCTTTAAGTGTGAAGAGCATTAATTAGTATAATTATGCTTGTAACTCAAAAAGTACAAAAGGTATTTGAAAACGGTTTTCATATTTGGAATCCTCACAATCATCCACATACACACACCAAATTTCATCACAAACAGTACATTAATAAAAAAATTAGTTTTACTTGCCACGTCCCCCCTTAACTAGACTCCAGAATATTATATAAAAATGTGAAACAAAACCTATCTATTTTTTTTCTTGTTCAAAGTAGAAAAAAACTTTGAATATTAGCACAATTTGAGTTCCTGTAGAATGAAAGCGATAACCTGTAAAATGGGTTATGCTTTAAAATCAACTATAGTCAGAGCATATAGGCGGTATAACACGCTTTTAGACTTTAAAAATGATGAATCGATGTGAGGGTAATATGTTCATTTAGCCTTGAAGTGGGGCTTCGCAGTAGCGTAGAGTTCCCCTGGTTAGGTGTTTTCACCGCTTAGCACCTTTCCAAAGCAGTGAAACCTTCTTTACAAACTGTGTTCATAACTGTATTTATACACAAACTAATATATATCTATTCGTTCATTTTGAATACTTCGAAATTTTCAATACCCTAAATTCAAATGTAAGTGAATTTGAATACTGTAATATTCGTTCGAATATTCTACTGCTTGAAATATTCGCACAAGCCTACTGTTCAGTCTTCCATGAAACTATAACCAAATACTTTCAATAGAAAGACAGGCAGGTGAAGCAATGAAACAAAGTCGCATTACAAAACAGACACAGGGTTACAACATTTGAATATATTTGAGTTGGTTTTCATATATTCACAACAACAACAACATGGCACACAAGAGGCATGGTCATATTTATCACATATACTCGCATAATGAAAACACTTTTTTTTTCTAAAAATTTGATGCATAGTTGGGGGTGCGCTTATTATGTGGGGTAAATTTTACAAAAACTTTTTTACAAAAACTTTTTGGGATGAGCAAAAAATGTGGTAATGCAAAAAAAAAGTTAGGCAGCTTAAGCTTTTGCAATTAACATACGCAGACAAAGCTTGAAAACAGCTTTTTTATTGCACTTCACATATTTTCGATGGCTCATGGCACTATCTTCAACAGCCATTCCCATGCACTCCATAAACACGTTCTGTAGCTTTCCCCCTCCCTCCCCGCAATTTTTTATTTAACCGTAAGTTTAACCAGGACAGTAGTATCTGATGCGATATCCAGCTGCCATGACTGTCATCTCGACGGGTGCCTGGAAACGTACGCTGCAACGAATCATCCAAACTCGCACAATGGCAACGCTGGCATTGCAGCACGCTATGAATGAAACATCAAAACGAACAGCAGGTAACAAGATTAACGACAAAATACGGCCGCTGCACAATGACAATGCTGGAATTGAAATATGCTACAACTGAAACATCAAAACAAACAGTCAATAACAAGGTTAACGACAAAATACGGCCGCTGCCTTACATTCCACATGAGAAATGACTGCAAAAGAAGCAGCCTGTATCTTTTGTTCGATGAAGTATGCACATATAAAGAAGAGCGAATTGCAACCGAAGCGACGATCAGGGGCGTTTTATGGAAATTTTCACACTCTTTTCTGCACAAGCTTTTTTTTTTTCTGGTTTTCCAGCAACCTGTGACAGATTTGCGACGCAACGATAGAGGGCCCTTTGTGGCAGCAAATCCTGTCACTGTCGTTCGAAAATCACGTGCATGTCAATAGACTTGTTTCGTATTTGCAGGAAGCAATCATTGGTTGACGCGGGCAGTTTCGCGACCTTCACTCACTGTGTGCTTGTGAGCTGCGATGTCTCTACACTCACACTGTTGCAAAAAACTCAAACTTTGAGACACTATATTTTTCGGTTGTATGGCTCATAAACCACGCATTCTGCAATTATCAACTATGTGCGTGCCATTCCCAGACCGTGGGGTCGTCCCGCGCCATCTTGGTGTTGTTTTGAGCATGCATTATTTCTCTCTTGTTTGCAGTCTTGCAAAATGGCGTCGGTGGCACGGCTGAGACGCTACTGCCATTTTCTGCAAAGCAATGCGGAGCCCTCGTTGGCTATAGCAGTGCTTAAATATCTCACTAAAGAAAGCGCACCCGCCAATGGCTGCTGCGCTGCAGCGGGGACGGTCGTTCCCATTGAAGGCGCATTCTGGCCCCGCTGCACTCTGCTCCATTCGCCTCGACCAGCACCTGCTGAGTCATGCTTTGCCTTGCGCTATATTTTAAATAATTTTCTCTTCTTTACCTCTTTTTGCACTAGTTCTGTGTTCTTTGTCTTTATTGTGTTTGATGTTGGTAACATGCCTGGGTGTGCACGCATTATAAGGTCTATTTCGTTCTTATTTTTGCCATTAGGGCTCCTCTATGTCCACTTGCGGTTTCCTCAATCTCGGTAGAAGGTATTCAAAATCCATAATTATTGCGTTCTGCGAATTCTACAGGCACCTCTCGTCTGGCGTTTCTAGTACCCATGCCATAATCTCGTAATGCCTGGTCTCCAGCCTGCTTCTTCCTTACCTTTGCATTAATGTCTCCCATCAGTATAGCATACTGTGTTTTTACCTTAATCATTGCCGATTCCACGTCTTCATAGAAGCTTTCAACTGAAGCGTCATCATGACTAGATGTAGGCACGTAAGCCTGTACCACCTTCATCTTGTATCTCTTATTGAGTTTAATAACGATACCTACCACCCTTTCATTAATGCTATAGTATTCCTCTATGTTGCCAGCTATGTTGCTGAAAATTAGAAACCCTACTCCCAGTTCTCTTCTGTCAACCAAGCCCCGATAGCAAAGGACGTGCCCATGCTGTAGCACCGTATAGGCCTCATCTGTCCTCCTAACCTCACTGAGCCCTATTATATACCATTCAACACCCTCTAGCTCCTCGAATAGTACAGCTAGACTTCCCTCACTAGATAAGGTTCTAGCGTTAAACGCTGCCAAGTTCAGGTTCCAATGGCGGTACCTCCCACATGCATACGTTCAGGTTCCAATTATGGTACCTCCCACATGCATACGTCAATAACTCACTGCCCTCAGTCCCCAGCAGCTGCGAAGCAACTGACCACGGCGGCGGTCAGATCTGCAACGCAGCAGAGGGTGCTAAGAATCTCTGGATCCGGAAAGGCCGCCATTGGAACCATATTTGTGTACCAATTTTTTTTTCTGTTTTTGAATGACTTTGCCAGGGTGCAACAAGCTCCTTTTTTTTGAAAATTGGAGTCGTTAATTCCGAACACTCTCAGTATTCCTGCCAAATTTCGTTAAAATAACTCAACAAACAAAAAAGATTTTTATCGCCACCTCCCTTTTACTGGTTGCAACGAGCTCTGTACTTTTGATAACACGAACTGTGGCTCACCATAACACTAAAATGCAAAACAAAAATAAACAACTAAAAGAAACAATCCAGACAATTAGATTGCAGCTGTGCTCTTCAGCCAGCAAAACAGGAAGTGGAGTGGAGCCCTCCACCATACAATGGCGGCCTCGTACTGTGTGGCGTGAAGTTCAGAACGCTGTGCGTATCAGTTAACGCAAGGCACTGCTCTTAAAAAACGTTTACTTCTTGATTAATTTTGATAAAACTTGGTGAACTTATGTATATATGTGTGCTAATTTTAAACATGCATTTTTTTTTGTAGAAAGTATAGTTTTTAAAATACAAAGTATCTTATAGGCCTTTTGGGAAGCAAGATTTTTTTTTAAATTAATGGAGCTACAAAGTAAATTGGCATATCACAATAATTTCGAATCAAGACTATGTGCAGTGCAACCAAAATGGATGCTCAAAATCAATTTGAACAAAAGCTATGGTACTTTGAACATTTGTGAGTGAGTCAATTACAAGCTATAATTTTACCAGCAAGTGTTGTTCAACATTCCATGACTTTTCTTCTAGTGGGTTTAGAATATCCATTTTTGCTGCACGGCAATTAGCTTTGATTCCAGATTATTTTGATATGCTTGTTTACTTTGCAACTTTCTTTGAACAAAAGCTTGTTCCCCAAAAGGCTTATGAAATGTTTAGTATTTTAAAAACTACACTTAAAACAAGAAAAATTATTGTATACTTGAAATCAGCACACAAAGATATATAGTCGAACCTCGCTACAATGAAACTGACGGGGCGTGGAAAAAACTTCGTTGAAATGAAATCGAAAAAAAATAAAGCTAATCTGAGCTAGGAAAACAAGGGCACGTTTATTCTCAAAATTCAAAAAACGTCCGCTGCTTCCTATTCTTTCTCAGCAGCATCACGACGTCATTCTCCCCCATGTATAGCGGGGCCATGGTGAACAGCATGCTGAAACACGCCTAAAACTGCCGAACCAAACAGTTGCATTAACTAGTAACACCAGCAGCTGTCCTCCGCCAAAAGTATCCAACAACGCCGAGATAAAGACAGGGTATCGTGGAGCGGCAACTTTTGCATTATTCTATGCCGTTCTTACATCCGTCACTCGCAGCTAGCTGATTTTGTTGATAATGCAGACGAACAGCCGCTCTGATTAGATACCACACTGGCCAAGCACGAACATAAGCATCAGAATCCGAAAAGGCATCGTTCCGCGGTTGCACCCAGCAGCTGCGTGAAGAAAACCATGAACTGAGCGATTTAACTTCAGCTTTGGATCATCTGCGGCTCGAAATAGGCTAGTGGCAAAAGCAGGGCAGTCTAATTGCCATCGCTATCGAGCAATGGCGGCGCCCATGCTTGTTGAACAGCGACGGTATAGGTGCGGTTTTTGGTGGTGCCAACGCGTATTTTAGACTTCGTTGACGCATTTTCAGGCTTTGAAAATGAATCGAAATGTTAAAGATTGGGTTTACTGCATAGCAATCAGTATTGCATAGCAATCAGCAATCTAAGCCTGGAATTGCATCGTAAAATTTCGTTGAAGCGGGAAGCTAGAAGAAAAAAGTGTTCGTTGTGGCGACAATATTTATGCATTGAGTCCTATGGACTGCTGACGGGGAATCGTGAATTTTTCGTTGTAGCAGAAAGTTCGTTGAAGCGGCGTTCGTTGTAGCGTAGTTCGACTGTATACACACACTAGCCAAGTTACATCAATATTGATCCAGAAATTTACTTTTTTCTTTTTTGGGTGCCAAATCCCCCCTTAATGTTTTGCTACCTGCTGTCATTTTTCTCTACAATATAAATCATAGAATGTTATCTTTTCAGTATTTGTAAATTTAAACAGATACTAACACCAGCGGCCACATGCCCCAATTCTCAGAAATGCACACAGATCAGCATGTCTTGCGCATGTGCGGCAATAGAAAAAGTATTACAACAGCTTAGCACTAGTAGTGCTGCTGAGCCTGAAAAAAGAGCTTCCTTGTGCCTTTTCTTTTTTTTTCCATTTCTTATATTTTGTTTTCCTAACCTCAGTTCCTTTCTATTCCTTGCATCTCTTTAAGTATGTTTTTTTTTCTATTTCATGGTAAGTCTAATGCTTTTGCTTTCTCGCTCTTACCTTATTTCATCTTTCTGCACTTTCTTTTTTGGTTTATCACCTTCCCTTTCTACGTGTCTCTTTTTTCTATCAATGTTTCTCTGCCTTTTTATCTTTCAGTGTTTTTATTCTTTTTATATCTCTTTCTCTCCATGTTTTCCTGTCTTTTGATCTTTATTTATCTCTATTTTTTCTTTGTTTTTTCAGATGTATTCTCTCTCTTTCCATTTGTTCTTTTCTCTTTTTCACATGATCCTTTTCTGGTTTTGACACTGACACCTGAGCTGTTCAGCATGATGGAGCACAAGTCACCAACAAATAAAACCGCTTCACTGTAAAGAAACGATAAGAATGCGTGCTCGTTGGTGATAATTTTTCGGACGGAGAATAACTTACTGACAACTTAAACAACTTTGCTATTAAAATGATGCGTTATGATGTAGTACCACTTGCAACTTGCACTCCAGCAACTTGCACTGGGGCTCTTCAATTTTCCACTTCTAGCTTGTTCGCGCTTGTTTTTCTCTGGCTGCCACATTCCCGCCGCGGCGCACTTCTAGTTGGCATTAGCTTTTCTCGGGTTGGACAGTCCTGGCGACCCTCGGGCTTCCCGTGTGTCGCCAGATGCTTCCAAGACAATTTAGTCGTGGAAGCTCTCTGGAAGGTTTTGGGCAGGTTTCGGGCTAGCAGACGCCGAAAAGGTACAATACGCGCTCGGCGCCATATTTGTAAGGACTCGACAAATTGCAATGTGGGCGCTTGAAGACTGCGCCTTCGCTTGTCATTATACATGGCGTTATCTTCTAAATCCTGTTCCGCCTTGCAAGATGAGGCAATTGCAAGTGGTGGTGAGTGTTTGAAGCTACTATTCATTGCTTTTGTTATGTTTCCCGAGAAGCTTCCTCCTGTGAACAACGGGTCAAACTGTTGCCTGCTGACTGCGTCGTGCACATGCCTCAAAAGTTATGTACTACAAGTTCGCACGCATGCATAGAGACAACTTTGGAGTTATATTTTTTTGTAGTAGTCGAGACCTTGTTAGTCGTTTGCGGAGCCTTTCTGTGCACTTAGCGAAGACGATTGTGGTCAAACTAGCTCGCTCCGTCATATGTTTGCATGCGTGAACCTCTTTGAACCTTTGTACTGACTACTCGATTGATCTCCAATGGTCATAAAAGGCCCCAGATCGCGACTGTTGGTGATGCTCGCTGGTCGCGAGCAGTGTGTGAACCCACTTTAATCTATTGGCCAGCATATGCGGTATGATTTACGATACGACACGAGAAAAAAAAAGGAGAATGAATTCAGAAATGCATACATCCTTTCGTTACCCATTTCATCGTTGGCTTTGTCTTGTTTCACCTCTTCGTGATAATGCTGCACAGTATGTACTATGAAGTCAAAGCAAAGCTGATATACATGACATTTGTCAACTACCACTTAGGACTGAAAAACAGGCTCAGGCAAGTTCCAAAAGCGAGTTGAAAGAGTGTCATGCGTAAATTTATTATATATATGACGCACATTCGTGGTACTAATACCTACACATGTCTAAACTTTAGACAAAAACTTATGTTGGTCAACGCGTGTTTGCAACGCATACTACGCGATATATATCCTCGAGCTCTTTTGGGGACACGATCACTGTCGCGTGATTTGGCATAGTGTTGTGCAGTATGCCAAATACATGTACTAAAGAGACCTGAGCTTGTTAAGCCGTCAGTGTCGTGGCAGCTCACTTTGCATCGTTCTCAAGGAGGCGTGCGCCAGCTGGCTGTTTTGTTCGCTGACGCGGCGAGTGATCGTGCGAGCATATGAAGTCGTACCCCAAACGTGTACGCTCTAGGATATTTCAGCTTTTTTGGCGAGCTAGCTACGTATTTCAAGCAGACACTGCAGAAAAAAAATGACGGAGACGCGGCACATTGTTTCGTTTGCTGCCACGACAGTAGAGTATGTTTACGTTTACACTGGCTGTCCCAGCGTTCGATTTTGCGATTTTCGGGCAGCTTCGGGTTGTCTCAGGTTCCCCACACACGTGACCACGACGTTATTTCCTGTCTATACCGGAACTAGCTGACTCACCTCTGGCTAGATCTGGCTGCAAGAGGCCTGAAAATTGAATAGCCCGACTGGAAGCACAGTAAGCATCCGGGGCATTAGCCTTGCTCCTGCAAATGCTGCATGCCTAACAAACGCTGCCCACGACATACCACGAAATTGTATGAAGATAGAAAATGTATTATCGTACACACCTCTCCATTAGCTGCCTGGGATTCCCTCCGCTGGCACTTATGCGCATGCAGCAGGAGCACAAGCTGCTGCTGAATAAGCTTGCGCTTCTCAGGATCAGCTGTTGAAGGGGTTGCTGCCGACGGAGGTGCACCAAGTGGGGGTCCACCTCCACCGGGATGGGGAGGCGGCGGCTGCTGGGAGGGCGCCACACCCGGGGGTGGAGCTGCCTGCCCCATAGGAGGACCAGCCAGCTGCTGCGCCTGCTGAGGGGGCGGCTGCCCGTGTTGCTGCACAAGCAGAGCAAACCCCCAGTGGCACCAAGAGTTAACACCAAGCAACAGTTCATGTGTACTGGAATGTTGGCAAAGCTTTCACAAGCAAGCTTATCGGATAGAATAACCTATTTGAAAAGTGAATGAACATTTAATACATAGACACACAATCAAAATAATGAATGATAGTTGCGCAGTTGTATCATTGCCACTAAAGTCAAATCACGATGACGATACGACAATAGAACCTCTGTGACACAAAACCAGCGAGTACAAATCTTGATACAGTATGAATTCATGAAAACCCCCAGCCAAATTCTATTGTGTATTATGAACCAAAATACTGTGGGCGTTCGTTATGCGCTTGTCATATATGCATCATCATAATCATCATCATCCGTCTGGGGCCCTGTCCTCATCATCACTGGGTGTCACCACAATCATCATCGGGTGTGTACGTGCTTGGTCTCAGACTGCCTGTCCGCTGCTGAGCCCTTGGCTGAATAAACGCTGTCTCAACCCAGACGTCATACATGGTGGAAGTGGATTTTCGGTCCTCTCCCACCTCGCTCCACTCCCTGGAGCTGCGTTCAAGCCGCCGATCGCCCCCACTGTTTGGCAGCATGTCACAAAACGAGAATACGAATGTTCCGAACCCTTTTCCGCAATGTGATGTGCAATACAGACGAAACCCACAAAAACAAAACCCCACGAGTACGAAATCCCCGCGGCAACGAAGTATTTCCGGATCCCCGGAGAACGATCATAGAAGCCCATGTATTACGTATCTCGCGGCAACGAAATGTTTTTGGACAGTGATCCCGCATTAACGAATTTTCTAGCACGGTGCCGGCCTCATTTTACCCTACTGCCAAGGTTAACTGTCGAAAATATGCTCGTATGCGTGTTATGTGCACTCAAAATTTGTAAACGTCTGCTTTTGCCGCGCTAGCGTGGGTACCGCCATTTTTGTTTACTTAAATCAGTGATGGGGTCTGTTTGCGGCAACATGCCTGGCCACACTGCAGAAGGCGATGGCAAATGATCATGCTGGAGTGTAGATGGCACCGTCGGACGAGCTCAATAAGCCGAAGTAACACCAACAGTTGAAATCAGTCAAAACGACGAAGAGTAGACTGGAACTGGTGGCGAAATCGAGATGAAGTTACAATGGCTCCTGAGAAAAGCTTGACGCCGAAAGCGGATTCTCCGTTGATCGCGAAAAAGCACGGCAACAATATCATCATCATGTTGAACAGCCTTGCAGCAACACCATTAAGGGCGACAATATCCCATCCTGCATTGCTTCTGTCACTTCCTCACTTCTGTAGCCTCACACACGTGAGCGCCGCGAGTCGTGTTGTGTGTGGCTCTCAGATAAACTCACCGTTGCGTTCGTGCCGATGACGACGTAGTCGTTTACGAGAAAGTGACCGACAAGGTCATTATCGATAGCGTGCGCGAAGCTGACGACACCGAGGACCAAGAAGAGACGCATGCGGAGAAACCCAACCCGCGGGTTGTTTTGGATGCGCTGGACACCCTTCGCTCCTTCTTCGGAGCACATGACGACGACCTAATGTCCTTTTATCTGAATGCTGTCACACGACGAAAACAAATGTCCTTTTGAAATGATGGCCACGACCATAGCCCTACTCAGCCCTAGATTTTCGGAGCAATAAAGATATACTAAAACTTGCACTTACATGCGTGTATTCACACACACAAAAAAATAATTTTTAAGGGTAAAAAGGTGCTCCTAGAATTCAAACACGGCCATTTAACACAACTTGCCACAGCTCCACAACACACTCTAAAACCTTCCTGGCTGTCGATATTACCGGGCGTGAGTACAGTGAACTGAATCGGCGAGCATGACCGACTTCCCGGCTGCAGAAACGAGACGGCAACAGCAATTTCGTGCAGTCACGGCCATGATCTCCACAACGCGTGCAAACGGACGATCAACATCCACAATGCAGGCAGCCAAAGCGATTTCGTGCAGTCACGGCAATGATATCCACAACACGTGCAAACGGACAATCAACATCCACAATGCAGGCAGCAACGACAACAGAGCAAAAATGAAACATGACCGGCATCCAGCCGCTGTAGTTGAGAGTAGCCTTTTTTTTAGAAACTTTCACGTGTGCCATCATGTCATCAAACCAGCATTGAGTTCATTTAGTAAAAAAGGTATTTACAAATTATAAAAGTTATGTACACGCAAGTTACTAAATGTCCCTGAGGTCAAGACTACTAATTCGGTCTGAAATGGAATGAGAATGTGTTTCAGGAACTTATTCAATAGGAAATGTATTTTCATCAAATGGCATTAGTTTAACCATGTGAAAATAAACAAATGACGTTACGAATGAATGGCATTCGCTGTAAATGACATTAGATTTGCCGTGTGAAGGGGTGTTACCTGAACAAAAGACATTTAATGGGGCAAAAAAAACCTGTGCAGCATAGTTTGTTTTGCTCCGCTGACTGCATGCCGTATAATGATAGTGTCAAGAAATGACAAACTTAAGTCCGTCGCCCGTCGCTACACTAGCGATGCCAAAGCCTAACCAGCGACATATATAGAAAGTGGGGGCGGAATGTTTTCGAAGTCGGCAGCTTCAATTTTCGCAGCTTCATTACCAGGCTGCTGGCGTGTCACCTCCACAGCAATTTCCACATCAGTGAGTTTGGCAACTGCTTCTGACGCCTTGTTGTCGCCATCGAAGTTATCCAGTGTTAATGTGTCTGACACATGGGCTACCAGCCGCGAGAAATAGCTCCACATTTCATTTTGTCAACCTTTTCAGAGTCCTCAACACTATCTCCAGCGGGCTCTTCAGTAGGCTCTCCAACTTACTCAGCGCCAACAGTGAGGCCAGCATGCTGAAAACAGCGAGTGATTGTCTCTTTCTTCACGCTCTCCCAAGCGGCTTGAAACATCTGTATTGCACTTAACTAGACAATTTCTAGCTCCTTATTCATACAAAGTCAAATGAGCAGCTGCTCAATGAACCTTCGCTCGTAGATCGATTTAATAGCACTGTAGCGAAGCCTCCGAACTCTGAAATGGGTCGAACTCTCAGGTACCTTTTAGTGGGGTGACCTAAAAAGGATGCTGCTCGTGCTGTGAGTCCGTGCATGGCCATGACTGTTGCCATAGCATATGATTGTAAATTGCCAGCTAATAAACACCTTAACAGCCCGGATGATGCTTTGATAAAGACCTTAAAAGCCCGGATGATGCCTTGATAAAGGAGCTGGCGCTTCGAGGTGGTGTTTGGAGGCAGGAGCTTGAGCTCGATGTTGGTTAGCTGAACATCTGTGTAGTGTGCCAAGCAGTTGTCGACAAGGAGGCACCCTTTCCTGCACTAATCTCCAAACTCCCCATCCCAGTCCCGCAACCACTTTACGAACAGCTCGCGTGTCATCCACGATTTTCTGTTCAAAGTATAGGTGACTAAAAGCTCACGGTAGTTCCTCATGCAGCGGAAATGTGTCAATCACATGTGGATGAAGCTTTGTCGAACCATCCATGTTTGCACCA
Source organism: Rhipicephalus microplus (assembly GCF_043290135.1). Taxonomy (NCBI): domain Eukaryota; kingdom Metazoa; phylum Arthropoda; class Arachnida; order Ixodida; family Ixodidae; genus Rhipicephalus; species Rhipicephalus microplus. Next base: position 280,002,331 of record NC_134701.1, on the reverse strand, counting down.
AGAATGATGGTGATATAGACTTTGCTTAGCGTATTTACTTGAATCTAACACGCACCTTTTTTTGCACGTTAGGATAATGTACTAAAAAAAATTTAACGAATACAGTCATTCTATTGCCATTGGCATTTGAAAAATGGTCGCCTTCTACGCGTGTTGGCCATTACTGCCATTGTGTTTCCCATGTGCGGCACTTCGTACGTGTGCTGATTAGTTCGTTGATTGATTTGTGGGGTTTAACGTCCCAAAACCACCATATGATTATGAGAGACGCCGTAGTGGAGGGCTCCGGAAATTTTGACCACCTGGGGTTCTTTAATGTGCACCCAAATCTGAGCACACGGGCCTCGACATTTCCGCCTCCATCGGAAATGCAGCCGCCGCAGCCGGGATTTGAACCCGCGACCTGCGGGTCAGCAGCCGAGTACCTTAGCTACTAGACCACTGCGGCGGGGCCTGATTAGTTCGTCATCTTGTAGTTTATTCACATTGATGGCATGGAAGGGCCGACTCCAAAAACTCAACGAGTGCACCACGAAGCCGCTTTTAAAAGCAAAGTCATCGTGTGTGCAGAAACGGACGAAAATCGGGACACATCACGGTTGTTCAGAGTTCCCGAAATGTGCGTGCGGGACTGGCGGAAACAAAGCAAAAGATTGTCGACAGCAAAGCTTCACATAAAAGCTTCAGTGGACCACAGCAGGGCCGGTTTCCGCAACGCCTAGTATGTGCTCGAGCAATGAGCAGCACATCGGCCCATGTGCGGGCTATGCAGTTCGCCTTAGAAAAAGGGCTAACACAGAGCGGGTTCAAAGCGAGCAGGTGCTGGCTAACAAACTATATGAAGAGGAAAGGCTTTTCCCTACGAAGGTGACCGGGCATATGCCAGAAGTTGCCGGAGGAGTACGAAGAAAAGCTTCAGTTTTCCGAGTTTGTCCTAAACAACCATCAGCCATGGTCATCAAGGCATTCAAGAAATGTGGCATCTCAAATGCCATGGACAGTACCGAGAATGCGATGCTTTGGGCCGTTTACAGCGATAATGGGCTGTCCAACAGCGACGAGGACTGACCGATTGTGCAACTCGGAACACCGCCGCAGTGGTCACAGTTTTAGCTGCACGGCCGGCTGTTTGACTTTGTGTTTTATCTTTCGAAACTTCAGTGCAATAAAACCCAGATACTTGTTCTCAATATGCGAAGGTAGACTCCTACAGACTTTTTTTTCCTTTTCTCTTCCACCACGAAAAATGGGTGTGCGTTACAATTGATGTTTTACTTTTTTTTTTTTACCGTGGAAACCGGGTGCGCCTTACAATCGAGGGCGTGATAGAACCGAGTAAATACGGTAACTCTCCATCGTGACATTTCTGCCCGCAGGTGTCCATAGTGTGCCACGGCAGCATTGACCAGAAGAGGCCCGTTTCAAGCATTAAAAATATCTCTTGGTTCATAGCTGGCAAAAATCTGAGGCCACTCTTCTTTGAGCTATTTGTCTATCCCTGTGGCGTTCACAAACCCTCTCACACCCAAGACGGTTTTTCCGACGATGCCGTAGCAGCTTTTAAATCATTGCAGCCATCTCGCAATGGCACTACAATCTTTGGCATCAAGGATGAACGCTAAGTCCCTTGCCTTTTGCTGCACAGCGTCGGCCAGGACACCAAAATATTCCGAGCCCTTACATCGACGGTCCATTTTTGAAGACATTCTTCGACCATATTCGAATGGCACGGAATGAATCGCTGTCTTTCTCCAGAATATCTTTTTTTTTCTTCAGGACTATGCTCAATGTGCTGCATGGTATTTTGAAAACTTCAGCAACAGTCGAATTTGTTTCTCCTTTTTCGACTTGTCAAATTATCCCCAGTTTCGTCACATTCGTCAAGGCAAGGCAGTCCATTACATCCTGTATTTCAACATGGTCATGACCCACAACACTGCAATGTACCACAAAAACGTGCAAATGGCAGAAACACCACACACAAACAAGCACAAAAGGACTGCAAGCCTGAAGTGGCGACATGCGAAGTGCCATCGATTGTCAAGGCCACTTCATTCTAATGACACATCAGACTTATCAGATCACTAAACCCACAGTAAACAACCGCATCCTTTGAGAATGCAATTACTTATCTCGGAAACGATTGTCCATTCGTGAAAGCAAAGCTATCACTGGTGTATTGCCGTCTATGCCGCTGTGCTGCGAAGGCACATCGGTGGTGCGATCTTGTACGTGTTCCGAATAAGAATGGAGGCATTCCTTCCATTACGTCACAAAGTGGGCAGTCCGCATTGGTCGCGTAGACAAGAGGAAGCAAATGGCAAATGGCAAATAAGGGAATTGGAGGCCTACGTCACAATTTTTATGTCGGCTTGGGATCCTATAGCAAGTTGAGAAGTGTTTCTCACATGTTGAGGAATGTTTAACTATTATTTCTCACTATTAAAATGTGTGTGCGCTAATTTTCGAACGTAGAATATAGGATGCGGTGCAATTGAAACATTTTTTTTCAATTATTGTTCTTGAAATGACGCTACGCAGCACTGCCATATAGGGACATTTACTGGTGATGCTAGGTACAACCCTGTTTTAAGCAATTTTTCTACTCATGTTCTTACCACTATTAAAATTCAAATGGCGCAACTTCTGAAGCCGTTGGCTTAGTAGAGTAAAAGCATGGCGGAGGGCACCTCAACCGGTAGCCCAAATGAGTGTCTCATTCGTGTTTCCGAGGCTCAGCAAGCGATGGTGCTCGCCTTCATGGAAAAGCATCCCCAGCTCACAGCGAAAGCCATCGAGCTGGGGCACAGCTTCACCGTTGCCGACGGCTGTGGCAGGAGCTAAGTGACGCGCTAAACCATGAAGGGTCTGCCAAAAAAAATTCACAGCATATTCACAAGTGAATAACGATGAGTGGGGCAAAGCTTGAAAGGTTTCATTGGTAAACCATGAATCTTCCGCCCGTCTGTCTGTCAGTCCATCCGTACGTCTGTCTACGACAACAGACACGGTGTTATGCCGTAAGCATGGTCCTTGATCTAGAGCGCTTCTTCCCACAAGAACGAGGCAGTTCCGACACGCAGACGGCGGCGAGCCACTGTGCAGTTCTGGGCAAAGCTGCGCCTCCTCCGCCGAGCACCGGGGGTCTCGGAGAAAGGAGCAAAAACGTTACGTGCCGGCCCAATGTTCTGAGAAATTTTTGCCCCAGCCGACTTCGTCGTGCTGGCCGGCTTTGTAGATACAAACTATAACCTGCTACAATAAACGTTCCTACGTGTTGCAGTTTTCAGCGAAGTCCGTTAGACGCCGCTCTCGGCTACCGCTACCATCGCGGCACAGGGAAATCCCAACAGTGGTGACAGCGGTGGGATGCCAACAAACCCGAATTCCTAACAGCGGTGGGATGCCATCAATCCACATTTTTAACAGTGGAGGCAGCAGTGAAATGGCATCAAACCTTCATTTACAACAACGGACAGACAGACAACAAGACAGAGAACGGAGGAGGGACTTAGCCACAATACATGAGGCCCGCCGCAACGCTGCCTTCATCAAAGAGGCACAAACGTGAGTGACCGTCGACTGGTCTGGGCGTTTGTTTTTTGACAGTGGTATATACTTCCAGGCCACTGGCATCCAATGGTAGGGTTAAGTTCATCGCACAAGCTACGCACTGTTCGTATCCACAGACGAAAAATGGTCTGAACTCTTTTTCGGTCAACTATTCAAATGCATCATTTACCTCACTTTGTCGCCCTTGCTCCGCTGCAGCAGCCGCACAGGCGAGACGAAAAACCATCGCAGAGAAAAGACCCCATGTTCTTTCTCAAAGTGCCTAGATACTGAAAAGGTGCAAGACGCTTACATTTCAATCCAATCCATGCCACTTCGCAGCCATTTCAATTCATCTTTTTCGTCTCAGATGGTCTCTCCCACCAGCCCTCCGTCTATGTTAAAATAAAAAAGGATGAAAACAAACACGTGACACCATGGCACACGTGGCATAGAACGTGACAGCATTCGTCACGGCTCAAATGAGCCAATCACGTACGAATGGATGAAAGAGAACGCCTCCGTCCGAATTCGGAACAATACAAGATCGCATCACTAATGTGAAAGCAAATCGTAGCGAGCTCCCGCTGTATTGCAGAGAAGCCAAACGCATGCTCCCAAAGCGTCCATACTGCAGCGCAGGAAATTCGGTACATCCATTGTGTGTTTGAATTAGTTCACTATAAAAATGCCAAAAGACATGCAGTTTCTTATGAATTCTGGATGAAGTTTGACATAGCCAATATTTCGTTATATTCACGTTTGTATATCGACGTTCGACTGTACATAATTTCGTGCAACGAAAGAGTGGCCGACAACATTTTACACATGAAAAGCAAAGATACTATTTCCTCAGCCTTTCCACCTCTTTCAATTTTTGAGGAAGCCCAATCGATGTGGCATATTAGGGTGTGCTCCTTTCGAGTACAGAGTTTTAAATGTGCCTCGTATACAGTATATAAACTCGTGTAAGGGCCGCCCTCGTGTAAGGAATGCACCCCTACTTTGGAGAGAGAAATTTCGAAAAAAAATCTAAAAGAAATTCAAAAAGTCCCACCATAAAGGTGCAGTTGATTCGATTGCGGCCAGATGGCACTTCCAGTTTTTCCACTTCCGCCCTTGTGTTGGTGACGGACCTCCGGGTGATGGACAGGACGGCGCCATTTCAACTTTGTGTGGCCCATTGTTCAGACCGAGTCAACACGTTTTCGTCGAATCTGTGTCTTTGAGCCAGTGATTCAAACTGCAAGTGATTGAATATGCCGAGGAGCACGGCAAGCACGAAGCTGGACGCCAGTACGATGTAGATGAGAAGCGCGTGCGTTGTTGAATGAAGCAGAAAGATACCCTCGCTGTTTTCAACCGGAGCCGAAAAGGTTTTTGCGGAAAGAAGTGCAAATATCCAGAACTGGAAGACGAACTTCTCCAATATATCCTCGATAATCAAAGAAACGGCTACGCCGTATCGACTGATACAATACGCGAGAAAGCCCTAAACATCGCTCGCCACATGGAAATCCCTGAGACACAATTCAAGGCAAGTCGGGGATGGGCTATGCGGTTTATGAACCGCAACCAGCTCTCCATCCTCCATCGAATGACTCTTTGTCAAAAGCTGCCTAGCAAGTACACAAGTAAAGTGATAAAATTCCATCGCTTCATGAATGGTCTTCGGAGAGAGCACGAATATGACCTTTCCCAAATTGGCAATGTGAACCAGACACCTGTGTCGTTCGATGCGCCAGAGAGTGCCACAATGGACTTGAAAGGCGCGAAAAGTTGACTGTGCGTACGACCGGCCCAGAACATCAAAGGTGCACTGTGATGCTGTGCGTGACGGCAGGAAACTTCCGCCGTACGTCGTGTTCAAGAAGAAGACTCTCCCGAAAAAAAGTTTCTCGGGGCATTATTGTGCGTGCCCAAGAAAAGGATTGGATGTGCGAGGAACTTGTCGTCGACTGGGTGAAGACTGTCTGGGCAAACAGACCTGGAGGCCTGCTACAGCGGAACGCCCTCCTCGTTCTGGACAGTTTTAGGGGCCACTTGACAGAACGCGTCCAGAACACTCGCCACGACTTATACAGACTTGGCCGTTATTCATGGAGGACTGACAAGTGTGTTGCAGTCACTCGACGTGTGCATTAACCGCCCATTTAAAGCGAAATTTCACCGCTGCTATTCGGAATGAATGGCTGGGGGCAATCATGAGAAGACGCTGACGGGACGGCTGAAACGGGCATCACTCCAACAAGTTTGTGAGTGGATTTGAGTGCATGGCGTGCCATTTCATTTGAAGTTGTCACGAGAAGCTTCAAAGAACCGAAATTTCAAACTGCATGAGTGGCACTGAGGATGATCTTCTCTGGGACGATGCCGACGCCGAGGTGAGTGTTTCCGGTGATAAAGTCGTGAGAGCAAAATGAAATCTTAATAAAAAAACAATCCTGGCTAGTCATTCGTGACTCTTTCAATCTGCTACTGTTGTGAAAATGGTACAGACCTTTCAGCTGTCATCAGCGTGATTCGTATAAGGGCCGCACCAAACAATAATTTTGAAAAAAAAAAAAAGTGCAGCCTATACACGAGTATATAAGGTAAACACATCTGATTTTGAATGCTAAAATCTTCAGCTTGCAATTCTTACACCTTCCTGCCCAAAACAGCATAAATTAAAACACCACTTTTGAAACATCTATCATCGCCACGTTGGAAGCAGCGTTTTCTTGAGTCAATACATCTGCGACCATAGCAGAGCCTGAAAGACAGCTTTGCCGCAATACGACAGTGCAATGAGGTGAAACATTTTTTTTTAAATCTAGAGGATGACTTAATTGGGCATTGACTATATATGTCTTTGAGAAATTCGAATAGTTTGAATAACAAAATTCCATAGAAAATCGAATCAAATATTAAGAAAACTATTAGGAAAATATTCAAAATTTGTATATTCGCACACCCCTAGTATTGACTAAAAAAAACAGTGGTTCTGACATGGAGATGATAGATATGGCAGAAGTGGGACCTAGTTTAATGCTGTTTTGCACCTGAAAATTGAGAAGGAAGTCCAAAAATCAAACATCAAAGATTTGTAACATCCAGAGTTTCAAATGTCCATGTTAGGGGTGTGCGAATACCGAATTTTTCTAATACATATCGGAAACGAATACATAGCTTCAAATACGCATAGAATAATCTAGATGCGATTTTTTTCTATAGTAATATTTTACTTTAACATATATTTATATTGAAAACAGTAGACTTTTAAGCTATTCTAGTCTGCTATGGCACATAAAAATGCCACGATTTGTGCTTGCCAGGAATCACATGGTTGTGCTAAGTAGTTGATCTTGTGAGTGATGTTAAATGGGTTCAACTCACATGCTAAACAAACTTGTATTTTTTTTAAGAGGTCGCACTTGACTAAAAAAACCTTTTTTTAGCTGCCACGATGACTAGTGAATACGAGGCTGCTCCATGGTTTGATTCCTTGAGGCGAGTTGTTAGTCATTTTGAGTCACGCTTCAAGTGGTCTGTGTGTAGCAAAGCTCAATGGCGCCAAACAGGCGGTGTCATTAGAGTGCGGCTTATAAAAGAAAAGTTGACCTAGCTGTGGAGTCACCGTCCAACGTTCAAGCGGGGCGGAACGGAGTGAACAAAAAATGTGCGTCGCTAGAGGGGCTGCAACGTGGGACGACAACCCAAGAAATTTGATTATGCGCTCTTTTAAGGGGGCAGACTTGTCTTTGGCACCAAAAAGTGACAGAAAATTCATTTTTTAAAATTGACATCTGGTTTCTGCAAGTATTTTTCTATCTCTCTGCAAATTTTCACACACCAGGAAGTGGTAATTTTTTTGTAATGTTATTATAACTGTCCAGATTCTTGGTGTTGTTTAATTAAAGAACGTGCAAAGAAATGAAAAACCGACTTCAAGGCTTCTTTATGATTTGCCGGCACCTGTGTTAGAAGCTCTGCTACGAATTTATGAGCACATTTATGAGGACTGCAAAACATACGCACCATGATTATTGCTTTTTGAAGAAGCTATGTGTTTTCAGCTTTTCCATTTTTATCAATAAAGTAAATTTACGACAGTTCAATTTAGAGGCCTCAATATCTCTGCGGCTAGGGCTGGTACAACAATAATTCTTTTTGCAATGGAAACCTGTATGTGTGTAGAATGAAAGTATGGGAGCAAAATTTAGAGCCCAAGCCTTTTTAATTATTACTCATCAAAATTGTAACACAATTTCAACTGCTTCTGAAAATGGATAGTCCATTGTGCTGTAATATAACCAAGAAAGGCCTAAGAACGAAAAACTCTTCCATAATTTCAATCTATAGTCATTAGTCTATGTTGGCATATCTTAAATTAAGTACTTTTTTTCTATGGCGGCCTTAAACAATAGGGGGTGAACTTAAGTTATCTCAGCAACAAGATGGGTTACAGGAAAACTAATTAAATATTTGAATTCAGCAGAACAAGCTGCATAATCCTGATCAAGATCACTGAAGAAATAAACAAAAAAATGTCTAAAACAAGTCTGCCCCCTTAAGAAGGGCAGCATATCTAATGCCCTTGATGGCACCGAGGACTGTGCACTGTTTGAAAGACAGCGACAAAGAAGTCAGCGTGAAGGGAAGCAGTGACAACTCCGAATGAGCCTGGCATCGGCAAGCACAGCAGCAGCGCAAAAAAAACGACAAGGAAACATACACGACAGGACTAGCGGCTGTATGTTTCTCAATTTATTTGCATCATGAATCAACTGCGTTATTTTATGTTCGTGTTCAATAAATGTTTTTTTCTTTGTGAACGCTGCCTTCCCTGTTTCTTTCGGCCTACATTTGAGGCAAAGGTTGAAACACCAGCCTTCCAGCACTTCATCAACCTTTCCAAAAGAAGCCCTTCTATGTTGCTATGTCCTAAGAATATACTTTAGAATACTCTCCAACCTTTTATGTCTACAATATCACTTCAATATGTTCAAAAAATGTTCCAAGAATATTCTAGACATATACCAATTTGCTTCCCACCTCAAATTTTGCTATTCGCACACCTCTATAAATTAGTTCTTGAGAATAAGGATTGATGCAATGGCTGTGCTTGTAAAGTGAGGCTCGCCTTATGTGCTTCCACAATTGATCAACAGGGTTTGTTTCCAGCTTACCAAAGTACACAATATAATGAAACCCACATATACCGAAATACCGGTTATAACAAAGTAAATGAAAAATAGTCTTGCAATAGCTACAGTGTTAGTAATAAACCTTTATAACAACTTTTTGGATATGATGAACTTATTTTCGAGTAAGACTGAACTTTGTTATAATGCGATCACTTTGCAAAGCGCATCGCAGACACTGCTGGCTTGCTTATCGGCGGCTTCCAAGGACACGAAATGAGGTTCCAAATGTACTTGAACGGTGCGCTACCGCAGAAAAAAACGATCTACGGCATCTTGGACAGCTGGCGTAACATCGTCCGCTGCCGCGAGATCAAAACTTCTCTCGCGTTCGCACCGCAACGCCGCGGCTACTTGACGGCCCCAGGTCATAGGCCTCACTACCGAACATCAACTCATCGTCATTCCGAAGCGCTGGCACGATGTTGTCATTCGCCACCACGGAAACGAGATGTCTGCCGCGCTGGAACCCCGCCATAATGTCGCGGCTAGTTGACGGCTTCCTGTAATAGGCCTCACTGCCGGGCAGCGGCATCGAGCAAGTGTCGGTGTCCGATGGCCCAGGGCTTGGTGGCGACGCGGTCCTCGGTTCGTCTGAATCAATCGCTGTTGACCGCTTCGTTTTCCGAACAGGGAATTGCGTTTACACTTCCCATATGCGTACTTTGTCCTGCGCTTCGGGCTCGGGTGACGATCCATTGCGTGCGCTACGTCTCGCTTTACTGAAGATTATCGGCGGCCGTACAACAGTAGCAGATTCAAAAGCTATCGTGCGCCAGTGTGTGCACAGCAGGCGTGCCCAAAGCAGACGACCAGCACAAGCGAGCGTGTCCCAGCAACCACTCACAGAGCACGCTCAGTACCACGTGACAGAAGCGACCAATCGATGCGCATCTAAGGCATCGCGGATGCCTTCGCATTTTTTTCTGTTTGTGTGTTTATCTTCACACGTAGACACGTGGTTCCACCGGGAGAAGTACGGCGGTGAAGCAAGCTTTCCAGTGACATCAAACTTTCCGTGAGCGGCGGCGAAGGCGCGGCGTTATCGCGCTCGAAAGAGGACCATTTTCGTGCTGATATCAGCCAGCTTTTCACGATCCGCGGTGAGAAAAACATTTTTCAAGCTTGTTTTGAAATCGTGTTTGGCGGAAACAGTTTTAGACATGATAGAAATGGTCATGCAGAATCCAAATCTGCCCTTATCCGAAATTCTTTTTTTTTTTTTTCAAGAATTTCGCGATTTGATTTGCGCATCCCCCCTTAAACAATCAACAATTTCATATTGCCGCTACATAGCACAATTTTAGCAAATTCTATGGTTTTGGCTCAGCTCGGTGCAAAAATAAGAAGTTGTACTCTTGAATAACAGGACACACGCATTAAGTGTTCAAGCCGAAGCACAACATATTCACATGGCTTGAAATTTAAGAACACCAAAATAACAAGCAGCTCACGTTTTGCAGTTGCGAAGAATCTACACTTGAGTAGCGCGGGGGCATGCCTAACGCCGCTCCTAGGTTGGCTCCCATGGGCCTCTGCTGAGATTGACTCAACTGGCCCATTGACATCACTTGGCCATAACCTCCGTGGAAGGATGCTTGGCCCATGGCTCCACCTGGCCCCTGCAATTCATGGTAACACAAGCTTGACATACTCCACAAGACTTTTTTGAAGTTTCTGAATTTAGTCAACATACGACCTCCATCTGAAAAATGCAACAAGGTCAGCCACACACATGTACAGTCAAGCACAAATACACCAAGTCAAACGAGATTAAAAAATTCAATATATCAATAATTCTAAATGCAATACCATTTTACAGAGCTTACCTCATACCCCGCATGTCAAAGAGTACCATGAAATTTAGTATTTTTTTCTTTCCAAAGTGGCCTAAGAGGCTTAAATTACACTTCGGTGTATATTTTTCTTCCACAACGTCTCATAGAATATATGCATGCAACTAAGATGGTTTCTGGCACAGCAAGAAGTTTTTTTTTTTTTTCTTTTGCCCAAGATAACAAACAGGCAAAGGTAGAATGCTTCACCACACAGCGGTAGTTAGATCTCTCCGCTTATGGTATTCACTGCACTACATGGAGGTGCTGCGGCAAAGACACACCTCACTTATATTTCATTCATGGTTTTCACATTCAATATCCTGCTTGACATCTGTCAAAGCAGTGTCATTTCATTGGCATAAATATTTGGAGCAATGCAAGAAGTGGCCACGTATGCACTAGTGTGAAGTTGACTTGCAGGGCCAGAGCACAGCACAGCATTTGATATATCAGATGACAAGGTGAACGAAAGTTCAATACTTACAGGGCTGTACTCAAGCGCAGGATTTCCAGCAAGTTGCTAGAGCTGTTTGTGTAGTGAATAATTTTATACAGCTGCATTCAACTGTGTAAGCAATATATGAAATTGAATAACCTTGCCAACAAGCAACAGCTGTGTCAAAATAATTAGCTATACTAGCATAACTCTTTTCCTTACACAATTTTTCAATGGTTGAAGGGGCACTCTGTCTACACCAGGAGTAGCTTCTAAGAGCAAGTGGTAACAAACGAAGTGAAGGATCCCTAGATCATATTACCAACACCTCGAGGGTTACAAGCCCCAGTAACCTTCGGTCTTCAATGTTTTTGAGGTTCACCGGTAACCGCGCTCGCATGCAAGGCTGTCTTTGTTTGCTGCTTTGTCAGGGCACAGTAGCTGTAAACTGAAGCTGTGACATCGTTGTGAAAACCTTCGTTAGCTACCTAGATCAGAACAAGGCACCCACCTTCATGCCAGGTGGGGCTGCGACCATTCCAGACGGACCTCCATGCGGGGAGTTTGGTCCGAGCAAGCCTCCTAGAGACGTGGGCGGCCTCGCCTGTCCCATGGGCCCCATAGGTCCATTGAGCATAGGCCCACCGATCCTCTTAGGGCCACCACCCAGATCTTTTGGACTGCCATGGTTGGTGTTGCTTTGGAGCAGCTGCGACAATTGTTGATGCCGAGGACCAGTTGCCTCCTCACCGCCTGTGCCATTTTGCTGGGCAGTACCCGTCGATTGGGTGGGGCCACCACTTAAGTCACCCAGTGGTGGGCCTCCTCCTGAACCCATGAGCTCTTCCGGCAGCTCATTCTCCAGGTCCCACAGCCGGCTGAAATCTGCCACACAAGCAAAAACAACAAAAGGTTGCAATAAGGCACTCATCCACATCTAACTACAAACGGTTGCACTACATAAGTGGTGTTGAGGCTTTGAGCAATGCAAAACTGCACGTTGCAATTCATCCACTACATGGAGTGCACTAAATGAAAACATTTCATTATTACAACATTAATTGTGTAGCCATCGATGCCTGCAGATCTGACCCTTCTGTTCATGTAGAAGCTACACAAGCATAGCACAAGCAATGTTCACTTTTTTATGCATTCTTACAAATGTTCCTATCACCATGATGAGGTAATCCCTAATGATGGTTTTGATAAACAATGATACAAATCAGAATAAAACTTGTGGCTTTTCTCATTAACTTTCTGTGTACTCCACATATAGTTGCACAAATTACAAATAATCAAAACGAAGAAATGAGATAAACATCATTGTTGTTGTGGCTGTTCAAAAGTGCTGGCTGCACTCATACACACATGCAGACATCAGCCGCAAGATTATTTTCAGTTGGTTTCGTGCCTATGATCAGAATGTGCAACTGGTCTAATGCACGCAGTAACAATTCTGACATTTTCCTACACTTCCATCTCCAGTACAACTACAGAGGCTGTCTTGTGATCCAGAATCTACTTGGACATGTGAAGCGTGTTTCAAAGTTTCAGTTACAATACTAAATCATTTGCAAGGCAGTAGTAACAGTACTCTAAAGATATGCCCCAAAATGCTTATGACCAAGTCAGAGTAGCTGAAACACTGGCAAATGGTAGTGGAGTGCTTGTATCTAGCTCAACAAAACAATTGCAAAAGCTGTAGCCTTGACATAACCATTACTTTAAGTAATAAGCGAAATTCATATGAAAAGCATAATGCACATGTTTATTAAACACCCCATATCAATTCCTGAGTGCCCCTGTACTTGGCCATTAGAGACATGAAAAGCTAGTGTTAATGTACGTGACGGCAGTTTGTGACTGTTGACCTTTCCTACTTGATTTAGGACTGCAGTGTGCATGCATGTTTCAGCAATGGTTCTAAGAGATCTGCCACAATACTGGATGCATGAGTCACCATACAGCAACACGAACTACATACATTGCAAATTGTGTATCATGCTTTAGCGTGAACTGCAGAAATTACACTACACACAACAGCAACTGTGAATGGGCACTGACAGAAGAAAAGTGCCAGCTTGAATTCAAATACAAAGAAGCACTACATCAGTTCCTCTTTCGTGTACTTCAGTGCCTTTATAGAACACGAGGGCTTGGGAATACACAATGTGTTTCTGATGTAGTAAACACATTAGGTGTACACTGCCATGGTGAATTCAGGATGGAAAGGCTGTATATTTAATGCACCGTGTGTCGTGTATGTATACCCGATGACTGCAACAGGTAGTTTTCACCGCATTAACAACAGCCAATCGAGCCACGCTGAACTGCAACATCTAATACATACCAAAATTTTCTGTCATCACACAAATTATGAAGCAGTTTTCGTGGCACGGTTTTCGGCTATAACACTTCAAGCGTCAGCTACTGAACTGCTACAAAGGTGACGGTGTCGCGATACAGCGACCAAAACACCGCAAAAGATTGGCACGGAACTGTAAAACAATTCATCCCGATCAGACTTAAAAACAGCCGGGAGTTTCGCGAACACTGTCTAGTAAGCAACAAGCGGCGCTGGCTGCCATTGGCTCCCACGAAAGGAAACCCAGCGAGCAGCAGCCGAACAGTTTCAACTCAATCTAACGCTTCGGCAGACCCAATCATGACAGGTACGAAATGGCCGGCAACCTGAATCTGTGTCAGACCGAGACATCGGCGGTCTTTTCGCGGCGCATTCCGGCGGACCATTCCCGCGGATGTTTATCAATAAACCTGCCCAACTTGGGGAAAACACTAACCAACTCAAGTGCGAGAATGACGAAAACGATGCAACAAATGTCCCAGCGGCAATGCACTACTCGCATCTCCCGTGGCACCACGCCGCGATCCCGCCCAAAGAGGTCGAGTTCGGTGTGGCGGCAGCAGGAAGAGAAGACGCCAAGGCATCTGACGCGGGCATCGGGCCGCCCGAAACTGCGCCCAGGGCGAGGCGCCACGTGAGAAATGCGGCAAATAAACCGTTATTTGCAAATCGCCGGAACATGCACGCTACGCGGCACGGAAACGTCCCGAGTGCGAACAAGTGTGCGGCGCCGTCGGGGGAACCGATCCAAGCAACATTCCCCGCCGTGAGCGCAGGGCGCGGGTGAATGCGCCTCGGCGAATTGTAAGCACTGTTAATGCCTCTCTTTCGGCCATGGCACGAAGGCAATCTACACTCACGGGCTCATCATTAATACATAGCGCCAGAAACGAGGTATTTTCGGGCATAAACGATACGTTTCAAAGCACTTTCTAAACGCAATTAGGGTTAGCGGGCGGTCAACCTGAAGCGGCATCGGCAAACTTGTACATTTCTATAGATCCTCCGCTAAAGTGATAACCACTCACCCGGGTCACAGTTTCGGCTTCAAACGCGGGTGTGCAACGTAATAGCTAATCGTGGTTCGGACGAAATCGCAAGCATCCGAAAACGAACACGACTTGCCGTGCGCACGGGGAAGTAAAGCTACGGACAGCATTACTGGCGCACAACGTTCAGAATCGCACGACAAGTTGAAAGCATCACAGCGGCGACACCGAGCATGAGCAACGACAAACACGGTATAGTGCCGTTATACTGTCGACAAGCACTAGCGGAACCAGAAAACAGGGAGGCGCGATCCAAAACATGGGTCTGCCGAGCGACAGGCGAGCAAGCGCATCTATACAACATCCCGGCGTTAGACACAGCTCCAACCACAGAAATTATCACCGAGACAGTTAAGGCATAAAAAAGAAACGGAACGGTGCACTCACCTGCACTGTCCGACGACAGGCCAGTATCTGCCAACTTCTGCCGCTTATTCGGCGGCCCATCCACAAGATGGTCAGCCATATTGATAAGCCTAAACCACTGATGCCCTATGCGCTCAAGAATGGGGAAGATTATCAAGAATTTAAACCTTCGACATACCAATACACTTTTAGAAGATCTGATGGTCCAACACACGCACAAATATATGGTAGCACAGTCCGATTTTCTTCTTCATGGTCAAGGCACAGGGACAGTCTCTTCATGATCGCGTTCTACGGCATCGC
Source organism: Rhipicephalus microplus (assembly GCF_043290135.1). Lineage (NCBI taxonomy): Eukaryota > Metazoa > Arthropoda > Arachnida > Ixodida > Ixodidae > Rhipicephalus > Rhipicephalus microplus. The sequence goes on along the minus strand of NC_134701.1, from coordinate 279,987,236 downwards.
ACTACCCCATCAAAACTTCAACGCTCCGCGACTGCCCAGGCAAGCAGTCCCGAGCATCGAGCCGTCCGGAGCCGCAATCACACGAGGATGGCTTCCCAATCCCTTACCGGAGTTACTCCATGAAGAACGGAGGTGACCAGTCGTCCCAAAAACGACAGCCTAGACGAAAAAAGAAGCCAAAATTCAGAACACAGTTCCTGAAAATTTGGGCTCCTATTCATCCAATATGGCGGCTGTTGATGAAAAGTTTTTCTACGCTTGTCAGAGAAAACAACGAAGATTGCCGAGCAAACATTGCCAAGGAAATAAAAGCTCGTGATTGGTCACATTTTTTCACGTGACACAAACTCTACAGCGCCATTGGCTCACTTTTACCTGCTCGCAGTAATGAAATCCCGAACGCGCTCCGGAGATTGCCGAGTAGCTTCCGAAGACCGTCCGAACACAGGCGTTGAGCGATGCATTCTGGGACGCAAATGGCTGGTCTCCCATAGTGCTCTGCGTGCGGCAAATCGGCTGTTCGCATTTTGATTCGCTTGCTGCGACTTTGTTTCTTGTTCTTTCCGAAACTGGAGTATGCAAATGCGTATTAAATGCCTTGAATTCTGCAATTTGGTTGCTTACCTCTTTATTCCAGCCACGTTACCTGCAATAAGCTGTTAATGCCTTTATTTTGCTTCTTTCGGGTTGTTTGATAGAATGGTCCCTCAGCGCGATTTCTTGCGCTTCTCCGCTTGATTGAATAACGAGCTCTCTAAAAAAATCTGTGTCGACTGTGTGCTAGTTCATTAGTTGTTAATATTAAGCGAATCGATTCTGTGCGCCTGCATTAACCTAGTACACCATTCGGGGCTTCCTCAGGTGATAACTCGCGCATCAGCTGATCGCCAGGGCAGCCGTGGTTAGTTCGAGCATCAGCCCGCCTCTTCGCGAGCTCCTTTATTGCTGCTCAAGACAAAGTTACTATAGAGCCGCTGCAACTATAATGTTGTTTCTGGCTGTGTGAAATCAAAGCGACCGACCTGCCGCACTCGGTCGGCTGCAAGTTTAATTCTTTCGGCGTCACACAGTGCGCTTTCAAATTTGCGCTGCCTGCGGAAGATAGCCAAGTGCCATCGAGATACCGAAAGCGCCTTTGCGACACCGAGCTGTAGCGGTGCACTAACTGTGCGACTGATTTGAGCGGTGCTTCAGCATAATCACAAGGTGTTACTTTAACTGTCTACCATAAACGAGTCGCGAAATCGGTCACTGAAGCTGGCTTCGCGATTGCACTTATGTTCCCCTGGCCTGCTATTATAAAGACCAATTTTGGGACTAGATTATTATTATTTTTAATATTATTTTAACTTCGGCTAAACATTGCTTACGATTTACTCCCCCCCCCCCCAAAAAAAAAAAAATTCTCACCTTGATTTTCAGAAGCAGCAGGAAATGATTCACGACACTTCATGTACAAATTGAATAAATAATTTATTTGGGAATCCCTTGTACAGACAGCAAATACATACTGTAAATAGAAAACAAGCATGTAATTTTTTTCTTCACAATAGTCAATATATACACCTAAATATTAATACAAAAGCTTTGTTTTAGAATGCAGTGACCAGTAAATGTTAAATTCTCAAACCTAAAACCTGACAGTAATATCAACGCATTTTTTTACATTAACATAGCAACAAAGCTTTTTAAAAGAAACCTTTTGATCTCCAGATAGAACATGCAAGTAAAAAATCTGATCCAACAACCTAGTAATCAATCTCATTCAGAAATAACAAACCACTTCTACCCCCTTATAACATCTCAGATATAGTGCAAAGATCATGTTTAACAAATACGTGTGAAGATGATCCCAAGTGTGAATATGATATGCAAAAAGTAGTATTAAGTTGGTGGTGGTCAGCAGTAGGACACAAATGGACAGAAAGCACACAGTTTACCACAGATGTAATGGCCAGCCACATTCACATGAACATTCCAGAAAATCACATGACTAGAAAAGTCCAACCAAATTTTCTTCTTTTCTGGCTTTATTTCTCAGTTTATAGTTTAATAGAAGCACAGATATAAGTAGTAACATCATGGCATCATGCACTATTGCCACAGTAATACTGTGCTTTGGTGTGTGCAAGGTGACATAGAAGAGCTCGTTCTATTGAAGTTTCTTGCAGGCAACAGATATCAGTGGCACCTTAAGAATACTGAACATTCCCCACATATGGTGGCCATATGGCATTGGGCGGATCAGAGAGAGATCCCAAAGGCGCCCCTTTCTCTCGCACGGAAGCGCATTTACTGGGTATACCATACCGCTACGACATCCTGCACAGAGCGTACAAAATTCAAGTAGGCAACACACTAGAAGAGGAGCTTTCTTTGAAGGAATTAGTATAAAAAGCGTATGCAGTGCTACAGACACTTGTGAATGAGTTTTTGTGTGAACATTAGCAAGGCAGAGCAAAGGATCGAGACACTTGGTTTTAGGGTTGCTTCCTGATTGCCAAAAGGATGCCCATTTGTTCTGAAAACCAGCGTGTTCCAGCCATGAGGTATAGCTGTGCATCCGGACTGTTGGAACGCAACCCCAGAGCATGAGGCAGAATACATGTGTAGAAAAGGTGCAAAAAGTTCCTCCGAGGGCCTAAAACATGTCACAAATGCCTTTCGAACCAGGTGCATTCACACTACACAGTGTCTGCTTGTAGATGATATTGTCATCAACAACAGACTGCTCGTCCAGTGCTATGTGAAAGTCAAAAACACATGACTAGATGCTTTGTTTGAGAAGACAGTCACTCTTCCCAAGCGCGAGGTGCAAACACTTTGGATTGAACTGTGTTTTCACTACCCTAGGCACAACAACAACTTTCTTGTTTTTTAGAAAAGTACAAAGCCTAGGCATCTAGTACCGGTAAAAAGTTATGTAAATTCAGGAAGGTGGCATGGCGTGTGTTTTGGCCTTAGCTGCAAACTTGTACAGCAGCAGCTGAAAAACAGTGGTTCCTGTAACATGCATATTTGTGCCTTAGCAAAACATGACCTTTAGGTGCAAGCACACATGCTTAATGGTTTAAGTTTTCATGATGCAGCTTTCTGTTTGCACAATTGTCTAACTTCCGAGTTGTGTCAACATTGATTTAAAACAATTATGTAATACAAGAGGAATCACAGTTAAGACAAATAATAAAAAAAATCACACTGCACAGTTTGTCACTAGGCCAGGTGCTCTCTTTCAGCACAAATAAGCAGAAAATTGTGTTTGCACTAGTCTCCTGAAACAAAAAAAGAACATCCCTTAGTGTGCACATGATTTGGCACTACCATATTAGTGCAATGCCATGAAGGAAAAGCCAGCACTAACACTTCATAAATCTGGTAACACTTGGTCCAAAACCAAATGTGCTGTTACATTCTTCTATCCTGTGGCACTTCTTGGTTGTCAAGTTGGCGAGACCACAAAAACATTCATATTATCTGATAGAATCCAGAACCACAAAAGGCAGATCAAGCGGCACTGATTTTTTGCACTATCGTATCGATACTTTGCTTGGATGTTAGCGCCAAGAAGTATACACAATAGGCTTGGAAGCAATGTACCGTCAAGCTTGCACCCAAACCTATGAGGTTCTGTGACAAAGAATGAGAAACTAAACTTGACAAACAGATGTTGGATGACACATTCATTAAGGGGCAAAAACATAACTGCATCGCTTTTTTTTTTTTACTTCGGATACACATGAAAGCAATTGCTAACCTTGCAATACAATGCATAATTTAGCTATGTGTACAACATTATTTCATGAGGCGTTTTCTTTACATAGATCCCATACTTCTGTATTCAAAGCCAATAAACTATAGTATGTAACAAATGTTTATCAGCACTTGCAGAAAAGCAGCAAGAGTCCAGGCTTACTTCACAGTCTGAAGAAATATCAATTTCACAGTGCACATATTGAATGCTGCACAGTTCAGGAATTTAAGTATAATGTTTTACTGCGCGATTCACCCTCGTTTGCAGTGCAACTTCAAAGAAAGGCAGCATTTGGCAGTGGATTTTGTACGAACAAACCTTCGGATGCAGTGCTTGCTAATTTCATCCAGAATTACTCAGAAGTCATTCGGTTATCTACAACCCATCGTAGTGCTGCTGCTAAGTTTCAACTATACTTTGTTGACCAACAAGTCTTGCAAGAGAGCTATGGAGCGACGATAGCCCAATTGTCCTGTCAGCTTGGCTAGAATAAACAAAGAAAACTGTTATGCAGGTTGGCAAAGACACAAAATGAAGCTTTTGTGAAAAGCCTAGCTAGCATACGCAAGCAGAAGTTGGCAAAAAGTTTTTTTATATACGAAAACGTCAAACTTCACGGTATTTATTTATACCGAAAAAAGCATCAATGCCGAGTCAGCACCTCTATTTTATCAGTGCCAGCTAGATGTGCCTGATCCAGCCATCCACCACCCTTACCTCTAGCCCTTTTCTGCTCTCACCCATCTCCCAGCCTTCGCGTGTGCATTGCGGTCATGGAGAAGAGAACCCGTCACATGATGCCTCACTACATAAATATTATAAAGTAATTTTTTGTTCAGTTGTGGACAGATCTGTAGGGCAGTGTCTTGCATTTTTCATGTTCACAATGTTTGCAGTCACGCTGGCTTTGAGAGATACAGTGTTTTGAGATAGCATGTCACTTTTCGTGGCGCTGTGCGGGCAATCAATGGGGACATGTCGCTGTAACGCTATTGCATCATTAGCGCTGTGAGGTGGCGGCAGCACTGCTTCGAGCCACACAAAAAAAAAAAGAGCGCGAACTAACAAATCTGACAGATATAAGATATTGGAGAGGAAAACGCATCTCGTGCATCTCTGTTGGAATGCGCTCGGACACATGTGTGACGCAAGCAGCCCTGCCCACCATGTGGCGTCGCATCACTACCACTCCGTGAACTAAGGTAGACCGACGGGTCCCGTTGAAGAGCGCGCATTTGCACTCGCATTGTAGGAAAAATAAAGGAGGCCCTGACTAAGTGCTACCAAACAACAGCATACTTGTTGGTGTATATTTAGCGTCTTCATTTCTATACTTTGTTAGCTTTCAAGCAAATTCAGATTTTACCTTCCCTTTATTTTTTATATTCTAGTTCTTGATATTGGTAGCATTATGTATTATGATTAGAACTGGCACCACTTTGTTTCTTCATTCAAATCAGAATGACATGTGTACAGTTGCACGCCAATATTAAAAACTGTGGTAGCATAATCACTGTAGAACACTAGAAGACATGCATAATAGTAACGCTTGAGGTTTTGTGTCTGAAAACCATTATCCGATGAGGGAGGCCATAGTACTCCGAAAATTTTGACCGCATGATGTGCTTTGACATGCACCTAAGTCTAAGAACACAACCCTCTAGCCTATCCCTTTCATCAAATTGCAGCCCCCGTGACCACCGGGATTCAATCTTGTGACCTTCGGGTCAGCAGTCGAGCATCATAACCACAGGACCACTATGGCCGATAGAATACATGCAGTGAACATTTAGATTACCTGATGGTTACTGATAATTAGTGCAATCACTGGAACAGCACTAGAGAAGCAAACCTCGTTTAGGAATTTCCTGTAGTAAGTACAACAGGCATTGGTTTCACAAGCCAAAACCTCTGCAAACATGTTTCTTGGCTTCCAGATAGTTGTTTTCTGATAGAAGCGTGTTTTGTGTAATAAACTTCCACAGCAAATATTTGGCTTTATTCTACACATTACCTGCTGTAGTCATTAAGATTACATGTTTTTTCAGGGGTAGGAATGGCAGCGCCGTATGTGGAGCAAATGATGACCCACTTCTGTAAGAAGGTCCAATATCATTCATTCACCTCATCTGCGTATTAGTGCGGCACAACAATCTCTGCATAAGGCTTTTACCCATCTAGTGACAGATGGCATCACCATTCCTCCAAATTTGTAAATATAGTTGTCCAGCATCGCAGCAATACTCCCTCCACAACCACTCTGAATGAAACAGGCAGTATTGCTTGCAAACGTGGTATCTAACAAAATATTCTGTCAAATTCCACCCTTCTGTTAAAATTCTAAACAAGGTAGTAGCTAGTGTTCACATTTCGTGCAGTCATTCCTACCAGTCTCATTTTTAAGCACTGCAACATTCAACGCTTTCCTCGACCTCGGGAACTGTGGTGTTTGCACATTTCACATCCTACGCTTGCCATGTCAACTCCTTCCAAGCATGTCTTATGTCCGTGCATGTGTGTCAAGGCATCAGAATGATATCAACCACATGAAGTGCCATAGCTATAGAAATCGAAAACCACACTATTCATTCGTAACATTAAAGGGACCCTGAACCACCCCTCAGGTAAGATGATAAAGCATATTCCGTGGATAGAAGCCAGAGCTATAAACACCACCACCAAACTTTATAGTTAACAGTGGAGTGTGGAGTTCACAAGCAGAGTGCTATGTTAGCACATTTTAGGCGCTCACTTTTTTAACATACAACTTCTTCCAATAGTGAAGCTGACACCAGTGGCTATCCCCTTATAATGTTGAGCAGGTTTCCCTCAACAGCTGCCATTGGCCAATATTCAACATCAAGCAGGCAGGATGTTTAGATTAATACACTCCTTCCTACTTTTACTATGTGTACGTGTATTCATGAATGCAGTCAGCTAAACAGGCTGTAGTTATCAAAAGTCCACATATGAAATTTTTGATGACAAATGCACACTACCTAAGGAAACCACTTGTCATATGCTCTATCTAGGCTGTACCAGCTCATAGGAATGAAACGGAATGCCATTAACATGTTGCCATCAACGCCGCCTGACTTCTGAACAAGGATGAATAAAAAAGGCAAGCACTGTGCTCGTAGAATCTCCTTCCATACCAGAACATCTTTCAATATCATTTCTGTAATACATTTCTGAGAGGCATATTACTTGTTTCAGAGCATGCATACTTGAGACTTCCAATAAAGGTGGTTAAGGGCCCCTACAGCTACATGATGCTTTTGAGAGATCCTGCATTGCAATTCAGTCAAGCAAGAGCTAAAACAGTATTGCGAAAAGTGAAAATGCAATCTAATTTGCAACGCATCCACTCTTTGAAATCTCCCTATACTGAATTCTGTGTAAAAGGGCATAAAAAGACAATGGCATAAAAAATTTAGAAGTGTTTCCTTCTTGCTACAACATACACGTAACTATAGTGCATATTCCCCAAACCCAGATAGCCAGAACAACCACTCTGCAAATAGTGCGGTCTTGACATAACAAAACGACGGGATACATCAAACACGTTTCCTGGTCCCTTGAAGCCCCGTTTCATTAAAATGCATTCCATGGCATTGAATATGCTCTTTCTCACTCACCAACACAAAACCCAAAATGTGTTGGTGATAACAAATTGTAGATGATAGAATGAAAATGGCGAAAGACATTCTGAAGAGAATGCGTTATGCAAATCTTTCAGTCCCATGCTCAAGTACACTTGCATGGCAAGCAATGCATACCCCTGGCCACACCAGAGATGATTCGTGAATGTAGAACATTCATAAACTGGTTACTGGATATCAGCGACACTTGTGCGGTTTTTTTGGCGTGGCAGGTCTGTGCGAATTGGCCCATGATTTTTCTCAGTCACTTCAGAAATAAGAAAACATTAAATGATGTAGAAACCCAAGGATTTGCTAATAAACTGATGTTGTTGATGTTGTTTGTACAGTATCTTCAAAGTTCAGCGACAAAGACACCATGGTGCTTAAAGTACAACATTGGTAACTAGATCATGAGCTGCAATCCTATTCTGTTTAAATCTTTGTATATGCACAAATTGCCAAGTGTTACACCACACATGGTTAATGATATATTTTGAATTTAATGCCTGGAAATGTGTTGCTTAGAAACTGAATTTGCTGCACTTAAAAAAAAAAGGCACTGAACATTATAAGAGCCAAGCAACTGCAAGACCAGCAAAAAGAAAAAAAAAATCCCTAGGTCTGCATGGAGCGTGCAGCACAGTCGCAGCGAAAGCTGAAAGAGAGGCCTTTCAGAGCCTTTTTTGAACACTCTTTGGGTAACTGCTACAAGCACACCTGCAGGGTACCCACTACACTATAGGTCATCATTGTTTTTGTGTAGTAGGGAGGCATTCACTATGCCATCCTTCGTCATTCTTCAGAGAAATTTGGTACCCGCTACACAGTTGTCAAAAATTTTGCACTATATTTTTATGCTATGGCTGACGACAATGAAAAACCATGCCTAGCGTTATTGCAATGTGTCGAACCATTCGACGACCCTCTCGTTACGCAATTTGCATTGTGTGATGCCTGGTTGTTCCTTCAATTTTCTAAAACACTTTATTACACAAAATCATCATCATCAGCCTGACTACACCTACTGCAGGCCCAAGGCCTCTCCCATGATCTGCCAATCAACTCGGTCTTGTGCTTTTCGTTGTCACATTACACCTGCGAACTTTTTAATCTCATCGGCCCACCTAACTTCCTGTCTCCCCTTCATGCGTTTGCCTTCTCTGCGAATCCAGTCAGTAATTTTAATGACCAGCGGTTATTTTGCCTACGTGCTACTAGCCCGGCCCATGTGCACCTCTTCTTGATTTAATCTATGATATCCTTAACCCCGGTTTGTACCCTGACCCTCTATGCTTCCTTCTTGCCTCTTAAGGTTACACCTATCATTTTCCTTTCCATCCCTCACAGTGTCGTTCTCAATTTAAGCTGAACACTTTTTGTAAGCCTCCATGTTTCTGCTTCATAGGTAGGTACTGGCAAGATGCAGCTGTTGTATACCTTCCTCTTGAGAGTTAGTGGCAGATTACCATTCATGGTTTTAGAATATCTGATGAATGTGATCCATCCCATCCTTATTTTTCTTGTTATTTCACTCTCAAGGCTCGACTCCACGGTTACTACCTGTTCTAAGAATACATATTCCTTTACAACTTCCAGCGCCTCTCCACCTATCACAAAGTGCTGTTTTCTGTCGAGACTGTTGTAGATTACTTTAGTTTTCGTGCATATTACTTTTCAGACCTACTTTCTTCTTTCCGTGTCCAATTCAGTAATAATGAGCTGTAATTTGTCCCCTGAGTTACTCATCAAGGCAATGCCATCAGCGAATTGCAAGTTACTGAGATACTCTTCATTAACTCTTCCCAATCTAGAGCCCTAAAAGCTGCCTGTAAACACGTAGTAAATAGCAGAGGATAAATTATGCCTCCCTGCCTTAAAACCTTTTTTATTGGGATTCTAATTTATTTTTAGTTTCACCAAAAGGACTTCGCCATGTTCACTTACGGTCAGCCCGCTGACCGTAAGTTAACGGCATTAAAGATTTGCAAATCATTACGTTCTACGAACTCTATTCATAACTCTCCTTTGGGGTTTCTAGAGCCGCATATACACACATTAATGCAATTTTTTTCCCAACATAAAGCCTGCTTAGGGTCAGTTTACAATGGAGATCCAAGTACCGATGTAGCTCGGCCAATAAAAAAAAACGTAGTTCGATGGTAGAATACAGGGCTGGCACGCAGGGGACCAAGGTTCGAATCCCATTATGTTTTTGATATTTTCTGTTTACTTATACGCAGTTCTTCTTTCTTTTCTTATTTTGCACGACAGTGGTTATGGATGCCAGCCCGGCGGCAAACAACTACGATGCATGCAACCCTTGTTGTGATCTCGTAACAGCTTTTGCTGTAAAATAGAGGGAACAGTACCTGACCCACGTGATATAGATACCAATAAACAACTAAAGCCTACTGTCAAAACTGTGCACATAAGCTACTCATGACTGCAATTTGTCCAAGTTGGTACGCAAGTTCCATCTCATGTTTTGTATCGGTAACCTCTTAGTTAAAGGTTGTTTTGATATGACACACTATATGAACAAGAAGACATTTTTTTTTTTAAATGCACAACTTCTACTACAACAGCCAACAACTGAGAGGAAGAAATAAGTGGTTTCCAGGATAATGAGGATAAAGTGATAAGTTATGGGCCATGCAGCAAGGCCTGGAAACCGATGAATGTAAATGACACAGTATTAAAACAAGAGTATAAACAGTAAACATTACTGACAACCAACAAAAATAGATCACATTTACCTAAAGATGTATCTCAATGAATCTCCCATATAGCTGCACAGAACAACATAGTATAAAATCTTACAGTAACACACACACATACATAAAAAGGACTTCTACATAAAAACATTGCTGTCCAAAGCACTTCTAGATTCCCACACTAAATTTTGTTCATTTGTTTTGTTTTTTTTTACCTCAGCTGAATGCAGTCTCATGAACACATCATCACCTTAGCTTTGCCAGTTGACCTTCGCAAGGTGGAAATCAAAGAATTACAGTATTTAGTAAAACATCAAACATTACTATCCTTAGTGAGATTCAGCACACCATTAATTCTTTGTCTGTTAGCTGAAGTTCTTAGTAAGTTTGAAACATATATTCACACAATTGTTCACACATTCATGTAGTATACTATGACAAGTAACACAATAAAAGCACGCATGCACACACACACACATGCATTCAAAGCACTGCCATTCCATAAAACTTGGCATTTTGATCAAGTCTTTCAGTGTCCCCACTATATGCCTATTGTTGACCACAGTATGGCAGCTTGCATATTACCAAAATGTCAATCACCGTTATCCACTTAGCTTGACAAGATAACTGATTTGGGTAAAGGCTTACATTAAGCCAGGCACACCATTACACTGGCAATTCCTCTTCACTCTTTGCTTTCTTTTTAACTTCGTCCCCTTTTGCTTGTTCATCAAGCGCAGGAGAGACTTTCTCTTTTTCATCTGCAGTGGATGTTGTAGTAAGGCTCGGCCGCTGCGTCGACGGAAGAATCCTATACAAGACCTTGTCTTTCTTCCTCACAAGAAGGTACACATTCATGTTGTTCTTCCCCTTTATGTATATTGAACCCCGTGACTCGAATACGTACAGCTCCTGCAGTACCTGAAGGCAGTGCTCAGGAATCTGTATACGCCCAGGAACTCCGTGAGAATCCATCCGACTGGCAGTGTTGACAGCGTCTCCCCAGATGTCATAGTAGAGCTTGGTCGTGCCAATGACACCCGCTGTGACATCCCCGTAGCAGTAGCCAATGCGGATCACGAAGTTAAACTCAAGAAGGTTCTGGTTGAAATTCTCGATCACTTGTTGCATGGCGATTGCAAAGTCCATGAGTTCAAAAAGATGCGTGAAAGGATGCGGATTTTCACGGCGCAGCTTGGGGTTCAGTCCAGAAGCTGCCATAAATGTGCTCCCGATTGTCTTGATTTTTGTCACATTGCGAAAAAGTGGCTTTGAAAGCAGCTCATCAAAGTCACCAACAAGCTCATTGAGGACACGTAGATATTCCTTGCCTCCTTCGTATGACTCATCATACATCTCATGAAAGTTGACAATGCTGGCGAAAATTATCCCAGCATCACGATGGTTCTCAGAGTACTTGGAAGTGTTCTTCAGTTGCTCGGCAACGTGGCGAGGAATTATGTTGTGCAAGAGCCAGTCAGCTTGGTTCTTCATCGACTGGATGCGCTGCTCATCACGGGCTGCCATGGCACTGCCGTGAAAGCTCAACCGGTAACTTATTTCAAACTCGCGGTTCAGCAGCCAGACTAGAATTGTATTGAGCACAACGTGCAGCACTATCTCGTAAATGGCCGACTGGTTGCAGCTGTACGAGTCACGATGGAAAGTGACACCTGGCAGCTCTACACCCAGATCAGAAATGATCTCAAGGTGTGAGACATTACGAGCGGGAGCGCGCAACGGGCACGGGCAAGCTGGCAGGCCTATAAGGAGAGCTAAAACTACACCTGCGCATGTGGCCAGTAGGGAGCGCAGCCAGAAGTTGAGCTGGGTGAAGTTGCAGAAGTGCAGAAGAGAGACGAAGACAACGTAGCAGAACGCATTGGTGCGCTCTGGGGTTGAAAGCACACCAGCACAAGTGAAATTTGAAAATATGGCACCAATGGGAAAGCTGACCAGCACAAGTCCAACCACGTGCCAAGGGTACCACTCGGTGCAGTAGCGGTAGATTTGCGCCAAACAGTCGGCTACCCAGTGGCCCCGGGTAGCCAGGATTTCACGGATGCACAGCATGAAAATGCAGAGGTGCACACTTGTGGCAAAGAGGCAAAACAATAGCCATGACACTGGTGTATCAAACAGCACAAAGCAGGCAAACATGATAATTAAATAAAAACCCAGAGCAACAAAAATGTCAAAGTAAGTAGTGAATGAGGCAGAGGCCATAGTTGGTGCAAGGTCGCGGTGGTGAAGCCGATGCCGGTAGTTTCGCTCCATCTGTGAGTCATTGAAAAAGAGGGTCACAGGGTTCACAGGTGGCCGTATGAAGTAGTCCATGGTACAAGAGTCCTGTTGGATGCAGCGTATCATCTGCAGGTCTGACTGCTTGCGGAGGTGGCGCAACCGTGACAGGCTTTCATTGAGCATCAGTGCAGGGTCCACGAATATGCTGTAGCCACGCAGGCTAGAGCCACTGGACCGTCCCGTGTCAGCCACGGAGGTGTAGCTTGAGCAGTAACCACTGGCCCGCTGCGCATACAACGGCGTTGGAGTGTCCAGGAGCTGCAAATATACAAAAAAAAGTTGTAGAAGAGAAAATAACAAGAGCTGCTGTCATAATCAAGACCTATGTAAAATACAAGCATAGATGTGCCATTTGTCTAGCCATAAAAATCCAGTTATAAAAGTACTTTTAAACCACTAATGAACAATGAAGGAGCCTCGTGATCAGTGTGTGATTTTTGAGAATACAAGCATCTTTTACAAGAGTGCATTGAATATTCACACAAAATCTTTCTTTTTTGACCAGTACATACAGTTTAATTTTCCTACACTGTACTGAAATAATACATGACCGTAAGTTATGTCGTAAGATATATAATCTTCACGTGTAAACTCTTCGGGGCTTGCTTGCAAGGCAAAAGTAACCAGATAAAGTAGAAATGGCCCTTGTTCATTGGTTTGGTAAAAGTACCGGATATCTGTCAGTGGTTGAATGTAACATCGAAACAGAAAAGTTTTAATGTATACTATCTCTCATTACAGCAACCAGTTCTTTGCAGACAATCTGAAATTTTTTAGCTGTGTGGAAAAGTAGGTCAGTGGCTGAGAGAGAAAAGCATCTGTTTCGCACATGTCTAACTACCGGTCGGACATGCCAAGTTTTGTTTATCGTATCTACATTTCCATTGAAGGACCAGTTCTGTAGCAGTGTGAAATAAAATCGCTTTTATTTTAAAATTTTATCATGCCTCTAACAGATAGGTGCTAGGGTCATCAGACCAATGGCCATGCGCTGTTGCTATTTTATCTGGCCAACCAAGACTTGCAAGTGTCCTTCCTTGCCTGATGAGTATATCTCTTATATCGTGTTCTAAAGGGGCGCATATTATAGTGCGAGAGAATTAAGCCAAGCTAGAAGCACTATTACTTCTGTTTTTGCTTCCATTGTGGATGTTCTTTATATTTTTCTTGAGTCAAACACCTCAATGAAAATAGTTTCTTATAAACTAGATTAGGATCAATGCACTGTAAGTACCATAGTTTTCAAGAAAACTGGAGTAAGAGCCGAACCGTAACAGGTAGCACAATCACCTGATCATACTGTTACATTCATCTGTGCTGCTGAGCGGTATCAACACAAAAAAGTAGAAGTATATGAATAAAGGGGAGCGGGCATTACAAGGTGCATTCTCTTCATTTATTTTTGCTCGTCCCGGTGACAATGTGCAATGTGTATCCCAAGAAAGTCTTGCGTCCCGCCTTTTTGAGAATGACAGCAGAAAAATAAAGCTATATTTGTCAATGTCTTCATATATAGCGCTCTTGACTATTTCTAATAAAGTCTGAAAACGCTGGAGTTAGTCTTTTTTGGCAGTCACATATGAACCGATATTAAACAGTCGTAACTAGGCTAACTACAATACACTGGTAGGTCAACAAAAAGTAACTAAAAAATTTGGTAATCATATTGTATGCACACACACCCGCACTCAAAAAAATGTATGCTGTCCTTAAGCCTTCATAGGTCAGATTTGACAGCCAGTGAAATGAAACATGGGCATATGGCCTCCAGTATGCAATGTAGTATACAACAGAGATGTGTAACAAGTGTGCACTGTCGAAACATTCATTGCACCAACAAATATGGTGCAATGGTGCATTTCTGACTCATTTTGCGCAGTGCTTTAAAGCAGGTTACTGATCCATCACCACAGAAGTATGAATTAAGATGTCACCCTTTGCTTAATGTTCTTTGACACATATTAAAGAGACAGCTTACTTTCTCAATGGCTACGCCAACCACATGTATCTGTTACCACATAAATTCTATATCTTGATCTGCATGGCCCCACAGTCAAACAAATAAATTGAAAAGTAAAAAAGGAGAACAGCTTGTTAAAACATATTTATGCATGAGCTGAGTTAGGTCGACAAGTGTCATCATTGTTATTTGTTAATATAACATCATAATCACGTGTGTTTACTGAAAGCACTCGTTAACAGTCATACACTCTTACAGCCACCGAAATTTTTTGCAATGCCTTGAAGAAAGTTAGGGCACTCTAAAGCTTCACTTTTAGGAGTTGAACGCGATAGCAACATTCTGTTCCTAGTGCATACTTCAAACACTTGGTGCATGAAACCTTTCCAAATTCGCTATGCACCCACTACATGGCCTTGAGGAAATCGGTGCAGTAGTGTGTGCCTTTTGTAGTAGGGTAACGACAATCAACCACGAATCGGATTATGATAACACGGTAATATATATATCCTGACGCCAGTTGGCAATCGACGCTTGCACCACGCATTATTACTGCAATATTCCATGTTGCATTGTGAAGAATTTATACAGAATGCGTCTGTTTGTGAAGCATGAAAGCTACTATCACTGCATTTCTAAGTAGAGAATGTTCTTTTCACTGTTTTCACAAGCAGAGGCATGGCCATGTGGTAGAACATCTGCTTGCCACACGAACGACCCGGGTTCAACCAACAACGCCAACACCAATGCCAGAATTTCTGCAAAACAGGCTTTTTAATGCTATCTTGTTAAAACTCGTTACTTGCCTCAATATGCCTCTTAACAAAAAGCACCAGCCTCTAGTGCAACGTGCACTTCTTACACCCCCCCCCAATGAGTAGGAACTTCCAGGTTCATTTCTATGTCTTTATAACACATGTCAACCAAACACTGTACACAGCAAATGACATCTGTCATTTCAGTCAACTCAGAACACACTTATGTTCAAAGTGTAAAGGATGCTCTTACAGCTGACTGGCATAGTACCGTGGCTCTTTACCATACGTGCGTCATTGACCAACAAAAGCAAAAAAGTGCACCTGCTTCATGATTTGCACATGCAGTGGTGGTGACTTTAGTGAGCATTATGGCATGTCATCTTATTTTTGTAAGCCAGCATTTTAATAAAGGTCTTGTCTTTGTCAGACACGAAAAAAACGCCAGGCCTGCGCGGAAGGTGCAGCACAGTCACAGCGAAAGCTAGAAGAGCAAACTTTCAGAGCCTTTTCAAGACACTCATTGGGTAACCACTGCAAGCACACTCTCTTGATACCCACTAGGGCATCAATAATAAACTTTTAGGTAGTAGGCCGGCATTCCCTATGCTATTTTTCATCATTCTTTTCAGAAGTGTGGTATCCGCTAAATACTTGCAAGGAATTTCGTGCCAATTGTTCATGCAGTGGCTGACGACGATAAGGAATTATGGCTGAAGAGAGCATGGGCCACAGGTAATAGGGGAACAAGAAGCAGCTTTTGTAGTGGGTTGGAGCACTGGACGGCCCACTCATTACGCTATTTGCACTGTGCGACGACTGGTTGTTCTTTCGCTGTTTTAGAGCGCTTTATAAGCCGTATTAACGCGATTGCTTTCCCGACATCAAGCCTGCCTAAGGCAAGTTTGCTAAAAAGTCACAAGTACCATCGTAGTACAGTGGTAGAATACTGGGCTGGCACCCAGCTGACCCAGATTTCGAGCCCCACTGTGTCTTTGGTGCTAGGTTTTTTGTTGTTGTTTTTTCTAATTTCACGCGATGTGGTTACGAACACCGGCGGCGGCGGACAACTGCACGTGAACCGAGTTTTGATTTCATAACAATTTCACTGTAAAAACTACTGGTGGAGTCAAGTCCTCCAATGAGAATGCTGATTGATTGATTTGTGGGGTGTAACGTCCCAAAACCACCATATGATTAGGAGAGACGCCGTAGTGAAGGGCTCCGGAAATTTTGACCACCTGGGGTTCTTTAATGTGCACCCAAATCTGAGTCTAATGAGAATGCTGGCTCAAGAGATATTTCCTGCCCAACAATAGCAGGAAATGCGAGTACCATTCCCACCACCAGCAAATGGTATTTTCATCCATTTTCGTTTACTCGCTAGCTACACGTACACAACCATGTGCATGAATGAATACAAGAAAACCTCTGTCATGTTCATCATTATGTAGAAATCTTGCAGAAAAAGAAAATGAGACAGCAGACAAAAAAAAAAAACTTGCTGCTATTGGAAGGCGAGTTAACTACTGGACATTATGTGTACTATGCAGGACCCATTGAGCCATGCCTCTAATTCTTTTGTCGGCAGCTTTAACGGGAACATCTCGAATGCACATGAATTTGACCCAAAAATGTGTTAAACAACCTAATTTACCACCATTGTGGCATATGCAAAACATCATTGTAACCACTGGTGTCATATACCGGAGATGTTATCTGAGCTCCCATTGGTGACAATTTTTCATTGACCCTCATTTTCCATATTTACGTTTTATTCAACACATGAAAAATCTTCTACGCCTTCTTTGGCTTCTCTAACAGTTAGCTTATGCCCCTGACACACGGGCACCCTGAAGTCCTTTAGACAAGGGGACATTTTTCAGTAAGGCGTTCGGGCGTAGTGACACACGACAAAGGAGTAACTCCTTTCCGGCAAAGATCATTTTCGCAAAAGCTGATCCCGCATCTACTTTTCTGGCAGGAAGGGAGTACTCTCGCATACAGTGTCCATAATTTATCAATAGAAGAAAACGTGTCGCAACACTGCGGTGCCCTGTCAGTATTTTTTTTGCGCTGAGAAAATATTTTCATTTTCAGCAGCAGTGCGATTTGTTAAAAAGTGAAGGCCTATAGTCTGTCCATACTCTCAAACACCCGCATTACGTCACTAGCGCGATCATGTTAGGGTTGGCAGCGGCAGTTGCTGTGTCGGTGACGTAGTATCTTGTAACAGTGGAGTCGGCTCAGTCGGTGAAGAGAAAACGGCGCGTCCAGTGGACTGAAAAGGAGACCTGGGCGCTGATAAAGCTATGGGAGGACCATTTGGACGCCTTGCAAGGGCAAAAGCACAGCGGGCGAGTGTACCAGGTGATTGCCGAGAGGCTCACCGACGCCTGTATTCCCCGTACAGGGGCGCAAATTCACAGCAAAATTGCCTTCGCAGCGTTTAGCTCATCTTCGATGGAGCCGCGGGCGACAAGAGTCAGGCCCACCTCAACTGTTCCTTTATCTCTGTCTCTGCGCTGAGACATCGCAGGACCACGATGAAACGCGGCACGCCGTCACTGACCCAGCTGGACGCAGCCATGTAAAAAGCACAACAAAATACAAAAACAGCAACACACCGACTGTTCATAGTTGCCAGGTGAACTTAAGTTGCTGCTAAAAACGCAAAAAAGCGAAAGAAAGTTACAGGTATGCGCATTATAAGCCACCAGACAATAAAAAAAAAAACGGTTTTATGCTCCAGCGTCGCTGAATGTGATGTACATGCGCAGATTCTTTTTAATATTTCCAATCTTGCTGCTTCCACAAACAGCGCCATTTTTTCTGTAGCGTTCTTCTGGGGCACCGCCTAAAGCAGTAGTCCGGTGCCGTGTGTCATCAGCGCCACTCCTTTCTGCAAATGGTCCCCTTAGGCGACAAAAGGGGTTTACTTCAAAGTACTTCACTTTTGCCCGTGTGTCACGGGTATTAGTGTACTTGCATCTGACGAAACACCAAGAACATCTCCTCACCTGCTACTTAACAATTTTGCCAACACGTCATGACAGGTCAGCAGGCCATGAGATAGAGATACTAAGTATAAAACTGCGGGACAAACTCCTGGCCGTGAAAGTTGTATTTCAATGGAAGCCAAGTGTTTGAATGCTTATGTAATGTGCATAATGCGTACGTTAAGGAAACACAATGATTGAAGTCACTCAGGAGTCCCCAACCAAGGCGTTAGGAGAAGCACTCTTACCAGTCGTATTGTTGATTCAGCACACACAAGCACAAAATTTAAGTTTTTTGTCTATATGGCCTTCCATGTACAGTGCATCACCAACAGCTTACTTGAATGTGTTGTATGCGTAAATGTATTACGGCACTTTATTCTCTGAATTAGTTTGTCTGGATTTCTCTTATCTGTTTAACTCCTGCATAATAATGCTCACTTTGTAATATTAATGGCCCACAAGTGTCACATTTGGAGTTCAGTCATTGTAATATACATAATAAAATTATGTCTAATATGAGCAGCACCAGCAAACTGCTTAGCCAGAAAAGTTATGTACAATACAGCTTCGTTGATTCAAAGTCGCAGGGGCCGTGAAAAATCTTCAAATTAAGCGTGTTTCCAAATTGACTGAACATAAAAAAAGTTGGGATGCAAGGAACTTGAAATTATTCAAGTTCAAGTTTATTCAAGTTCAAGTTCAAGTTATTCAATTATTCAAGTTTTGCCACAAACAAGAAGGAACACCAAGCCTCACTTCTGCAATCGCAAAAAAAAACATTGTCGTGACCAACTGAATGCGCACCTGCGAAAAATAAGACAACCCCATTGCAACACAGTAGTCACACGCCGGCAGCGTGTCACCTGTTTTTCGCTGCATCGGCACGCCAAGGAACGACCATTTGCCCATTCTTTCCAGTAAAATAAAAAAATTTATTAATAGACAGAGTGACTAAGTTCGCGACGTTTTGGCGGCAAAACATGATCATCGAAGCTTTCGAACAGAGTTTCTGAAGAAGGCGTAGCAGGCAAAAACTCCGCCAACAGTGCAAGCACGTAAATTGCTGGAGTAAGCGGCACTCAGAGGTTCGCATACACTGCGAATTCCGCCAGAGTGTCTTTATTAATTTCTTTATATTCCCAGAAAAAAAAAGGAAAATCATGACACATTGATGTTGTGAGCAGCATGCAACATGCTGCCCGCGCGTCAGCTCTGTGTTGCAGTGAAGCCCGTCTTGTTTTTTGCAGGCGCCCATTTTAGTTGATCACGAGACCCTTTTTTTTTTTGCTTTACAATATTATTTTTTGTGCTGGAAGTATTGAGGAAGGAGTGCTTCAGCTGCCACTCAGTAGTATCGCTACAGTACGTTGCCTAGTGGCTCTTAATGGCTGTCGTTCCTGCGGTTCTGCAGTGAAATTGGGATCCAGAATTAATACATGGCGCCCAAAGTTTTCGAATTAACTGGACTGGTGCTGACCTCCGCTTCAAATTATCTACTCAATCTTACATAAACAACAATGAGTGCATTGTCGCAAAGTGACCCCGGCAGGGATTTATGCAATTTAGACTGTGTGCAGGACACAAGAGTTCGCAAACTCGATGGAGCTGTGTTGACTCGTCAGGATAATGCTCATAACAGTGGAGCTAGCTTGCTGATCCTCAGTGACGAAGACTTTACAATCAATGTAAAATATTTTACATATGTTGTCTTACTCTGGTGTGTCAAGAGCATTAATGCTGCATACCAAGGAAATTAAAAAGGAAATTAAAAACGTGCTTTTTAGGATGTCTCAAGGTAGTGTCAGTACTTCTTTATGGAATAAGCATGAAACAGTGGGTAGCATAGGTCACGTGACATCAAGCAATCCTACTTATCTTATTAGATGTGTGAACGCCAAAACCTGAAAGTGCCAGAGAAAGTGATCATGTCACAACACAGCTTGAGTGTAGCACCACCCCTGCAGTGAATATGTCCAATGACCAAGTTGAAACTTGCAGGTAATAAATTCAACCTTAATTTCAGTTCAGCGTCCATTAACATGTGTGTGGAAAGCTTCAGTGCACAATGAAGGCCACGCCCTTGCATGAACATGTTTCATTCATCACCATGAGTGCAAGCAAATGTGAAGTAAGAAGTAGTGACTCTGCAGGAAGGGTACACATGCAAGATAATTGGAAAGATCTTAGTCCTAGCCTCATCAATGAGCTTGAAATTAGGAGCAACAAAATTATCTGAGCTGGAAATTTGCACTTTCAATAATACCTTCTTTCACGTTATCACTACAGCTCTATAGATTCATCCCCAGATTGTGCTTATGTCCCCCCCCCCCTCCTTCCCTGGTAAGAACAGTGAATTAGTACACAGGCAACAGTGCAAGACAAAACAATACGACATAGTTTGAAGTTATTTCAGGACCTGCATTTGTCCTATATAATGCATGCACAAAAAAAGAGCACAAGTTTTCTCAGGAGAGTTTTAAATAATAATCATTGTTACAATCATTTCACTTAACTCTGAATAGTCATCATAACCACATGATTAAGAGTAAAATATTGGTAGCACATTTAGAAATGGAGGTCGTGAATTGTCCCAATTATTTTCTCAAATGCCTCTGCTTATCCTTTGATAACTGCCTATGTGTAGTGCAACTTGAAAAATTTTAGTATGAAAGTAAGGCCTCTCAAAAATCTTGTCCAGCTGTTGTCACAATTTTGCATCTGTTACTGCTCTAGCTAAGTTGAAAACCTAATACGGAGACGCAAGGCCAAAGGATCAGGCTTTTATTCATAAATATTGATTAGTCACAAAGCCATATATAAAGTCAAATGATCACTCAATATTGTATTTAGCAAATTTTATGATTTACTCTAGAGAGAAATCTGGCCATAATGTTTATCTAGGTTTCTTCAGTGGCCCATCAAGGAGCAATGAATGATGAGAATTCAGAGAATAATTTTGGCCCAGCATGCAACACAGTCTAAGTCGAGTGTATGACATGCAAAAGAGATCACTAAGAGGTTCGATACATTGATCATATGGAATATGACACTAACTTATCAGAAGCTGATATGAAGACTCTGTATAT
The DNA here is from genome assembly GCF_043290135.1 of Rhipicephalus microplus. Taxonomy (NCBI): domain Eukaryota; kingdom Metazoa; phylum Arthropoda; class Arachnida; order Ixodida; family Ixodidae; genus Rhipicephalus; species Rhipicephalus microplus. The sequence continues at coordinate 279,966,020 of NC_134701.1, read as the reverse complement.
GTTAGACATTCTCTTGAGACCGTGAGAAGCGAGAATTCAATCATTTGTATCTCTGAGGCTGATACAAGTTCACTTAATTATTTCTTTAGCCACACCTTCTAGTGGAAAGTGCACATATGCTTCACTGCAGGCCAATCAGTTCTTACCATCATTCGCAAGACTGTGTTGCACAAAAGTTCGTCAAAACAAATGCATCATTAAGGAGTGCAATAAATTTTCCACTGCACAAGCAATGCATATTTGCAAACTAAACACCTCGCTAAGTTGTCCTTCAAGGCTCACGCTGCCCTTCACATTCTGGGTCTCATTTAACGGAATTTGCCAAAACAGTGCCGTTTAATAAGATTAAGTGCTTCTGATATTGAACTGAAGTAATTTTGAGACAGTTAGCAGAAGCACACATGAAAGGGCACAGTCAGCAAATCACAGCATTTCATATATTGAATGTGGAGAGAAATGGTAGTTTGATGTTTGCGTAGGGACGAAATTGTCCCTGCACACACTAAACTGAACTCCTACAACAGCATGCAAGTCAATAAGTGATTATCTGAAGCTTCTATTGCAGTCCTAGCTGATATATTCCCACAAAATGTTTGTTTGAAACTAAAATACCTTAAAATTTCTCACAGGTGCAAGAGAGGCCTCAATGAAAAGATAAAGAGTGGAAGGAATTATTTATGTTTGTTACAAACATACCTTGTACTGTGAAAGCTTGTACATTCGAATTCGGTTAATACGATCTTACTGTTGATTCAAAGTGACACCCTGGACCCGGCAAAACCCTGTGTATATATGTGAGGGAAAACTCTAGATAATTCAGACGCGCCAGTATCCACGACTAATTCAAACTGGGAGCTCTCTGGCTTTCATCACTTCTCGCAAAGTCAGCCCACACTGATCGCAATGTGTTTCACAACAAAGCCAAACCAAGTTCACTAGAGATGCACAACAACAAAAAGGCGTCATTTCTCTGCAGTTGGGAATTGGCACATTGTAAACAATGCCCGTTGCATCACGACACAATCAAATGCAAATGACTGATTACTTTTAATCCTGATTGCCTCACCTCTGACATGCAAATAAACGTGTTTTGGAGCCTAAATATAACCATACATTTTGACATAAAGGCTCATCGCTCATGTGAATGAATTTCACTGCTTGTTCCTGATGTATCACTGACTGATCAACCATTTCTGTTTGCTGTTAGAGCTCCATGAACTTAATTTACGAAATCACCTGCCACAGACATGTATTAGTAACCCCTAATTCGCCCTGAAAAATCCAGAGGTGGCTTCTTTGGTTTCATACTGCACAGTGTGGCAAGATGTAGTAGTGCTGCCCATTAATTCAAACTCCGGTTATTTCAAACAATCTTATAATCTACTTCGAGTTCCAATTACCAAGCTTCAACTTATTCTGATTGTTAAGATACAATAAGTTACATTAGGAATCGGCATATAAATGCCACAGCACAGTGAGCTGCTTGCATCTAAGCTTTCTGGGTTTTTTTCATGAATGTGACAATTGACGCATGCAATGACAGAACCATGCTTTTTCTATATCACATACAAATCGCATATGCGTATGATGACACATTTGGCACATGCAATTTTTAGAACCATGCAAAATGCAGAGTAAGAAGTGTAAAAGGCAGAATGGAATGGCAAAACCAAGTATCCACAGTTGCCGTAACAATATTCACACCTGTAAATGCACTCGACTCTGATAGTAATGAAAGATTCATGCGAGAGCTGTGCAAAGATTTTTAGCACTCTTAAACACCAAATTCCATGAAACTATGCCAAAGAACACCAGCTTTTTATGTGAAAAATCGTGCAAAAAGGAGGGCATGCGATATCTTGAAAGGAGCAATTTATGTTGCATTGTCTCACAAGGTATAAGAACTGATTACCGTATCGATTTCAGTGATTCAAACTCGGTGTGCAAAGAAATATTTAATGTGAATTCTGAAGACTAGTACTGTAAAAGGAAAGGCTATTACACTACTTGTGTTTTAAACTGCGCCATTTTAAGTACACATTTACTTGCTTTCACTTGTTCTATTTACACAGCTGTTTTAGATGTACAAATATCGCATACAAACATATTCCAAAATGTATATATAAGGCAGGGATGTGTGCCGAGTTGGTCACGTCTCCCAGTTGTGCATATTATTAATACATGAATGCTTGCACAAAACATAGCATTATAGGCGGCTGCTGTTGAAAAACTCTCGCTCGTTAAAATGCTGCAACATGATGAACTGCCTCTTCTAGAATGGGTTCCTTTGATTAAGAGTATTATTTATTTGAACTAGGTAAGACCCATTGCAATGACCATAAGCATCTATAAGGCTTCAGGTAATTTTCTGCATGTTGTTTAGTCCCAGCAATTATTATCTGTTCAAATGCATGCATCGTGTTTATTATAGACTGAATGTGACACCCCCATGTATTGCTAATGCTCATGTTAAGGACATTTAAATAAATAGAATATGGTTGTCTGCCTGTCTATTCAGGCAGACAAACATGCCATTACCAACCGTCGATCTAGATACTTTGTTTCGTGACAAGGTTTTCCTGTGGCATCCTCCTCCCCCAATGAAAAAGAAACCATGTCATCATTGAGGGTGCATTCAAAGTGAATGTTAAATACACTGCTTGGTGTGTAGGTTTGGGTTTCACCAGCTAAATTAACCAGATTTCATCACCCTCTGTTATTACAATTAAGTGGCCACCTTTAAAAAATTTCAAACTGGTTACAGACTGTTCACAAAAAAGACTTGAATTCGCCCATTTCACTTCACAGCTTATTTCCACAGGTTAAAAAATTAATTGTTTTAACTTCCATAATTATGGCCATAACTGCAACTGTACGCATCTAAACACGCCTTCAGACACAGTAAAAGAAGTGCCGCAGGTATCACGCAGATACCTGCTTTTTGAAATGTTTCAGTAGTAGTGGATGCTGGAACACCCTGTGTCAGGGAATACAGTCAGGGTATTCCCTGACAAAAGCATGCTCTCCTGCCGAAACGATGGAAGTAATAAACATTTTTGCACACGTTTGTCCATCGTTTCTCAACGCTTACAAAGCACTAGACCTGTAGAATCACTTCTTGATATATATATATAATGGTGGATTTGAGACGTTAAATCATCAATTATATTGCAGCAATTGCTTGATTACTTCACTGTTACTCCTTCCAGGAATGTAGATACACATAGCATTTAGCATTTACAGTACTCATGAGTTGTGACAGGACAATTTAGGTCTAAGTGACGCACATACTTTCACTTCCACAGTCTTCAGTTCGGGTCATATCAGCATATTTTCAACTTGAACGTGTAGATCAGAGACAACATTATTTTTAGAGACCAGATTCGTCGCGACACGACCTGGTTATCTTGAGAAATTGCGAACACCAGTTGTAACACTAAAAAAGTTGACGCTGTGTCGGAATCCGTGAATGAAGCTGAATTTATGGCGCAAATGTTTAGACAGGAGCGAAGAAGAAGACACAGAAAAGCGCACACTCGCAACTAAATTTCATTCTTCTGAAAGCTTAGCTTAAGAACCCTCAAGCATGGACACTACACCACAAAAGCAAAATCATCATCATTATCATCATAATCATCATCAGCCTGATTACGCTCACTGCAAGGCAAAGGCCTCTCCCATGATCCGCCAATCAACTTGGTCTTGTGCTTTCTGCTGCCACGTTATACCTGCGAACATTTTAATCTCATTGACCCACCTTACTTTCCGTCTCCCCTTCGTGCGTTTGCCTTCTCTGGGAAGTTACCCTTAATGACCACCCGTTATCCCGCCTACGCGCTACTTTCCCGGCCTGTGTCGATTTCATCTTCTTGATATCAACATATATCTTTAACCCCAGTTTGTTCCCTGATCCACTCTGCTTTCTTCTTGTCTCTCGAGATTACACCTATCATTTTCCTTTCCATTGCTCACTGCATTGTCCTCAATTTAAGCTGTACCCTCTTTGTAAGCCTCGATGTTCCTGCTCCATAGGTAAGTACCGGCAAAATGCAGCTGTTATATATCTTCCTCTAGGAGGTTAGTGGCAGATTACCATCCATGATTTGAAAATGCTTGCCAAATGTGATTCAAGCAATCCTTAATGTTTTAGTTATTTCACTCACATGGTTCAGCTCCGAGGTTACTACCCATCCTAAGCAGACATATTTCTGTACAAGTTCCAGCGTCTCTCCACCCATCGCAAAGTGCTGTTTTCTTCGGAGACTGTTGCGCATTGCTTTAGTTTTGTGCATATTGATTTTCAGACCTACTCTCTGCTTTCTGCGTCCTGTTCAGTAATCATGAGCTGCAAATCGTCCCCTGGGTTACTCATCAAGGCAATGTCATCAGCAAATCTTAGGTTACTAAGATACTCTTCATTAACTCTTATCAAAAGCAAAATAACAATCTTTAAAACACTGATTAAAACCTATCATCCAAAAAACTGTACTCATTTAATAACAGAAGGAATGCTGACACAAAGCTTTCGATGTCTTCATTTTTGCTCCTGTCTAAACATTTGCGCCATCAATTCAAGTTCAACTATGCACCAACTAGCCCAATCCCAAACGTTATGAATCCGTGAGTACTACGTGTACATTCATGGGCGAAAGTATAACGACCATCGGAGCTCGTGCCTGATTGCATCGACGCGTTATTTGCCAGCACTACACCTGTTGTCAAGAGCACTGCAAAAGCTGCAGTGAGCACGTGCATCCCATCATATCTGTTTGCTGTCATGTAGCTTTGCCTGACACGGTTAAGGTGCTCAGATGTCAACTGGGCGTCGCTTTCTGAGCTGTCACAGCTGCATCGTTGTTTTCTCTCGCGGCTGCCGATTAGCTGGCCCACGCATCCAGTGCACACAGCCTTTTTTTTTTAAGCAACACCAAGTTTAAGCTTAGTCAATGAGCATTGTAACCATACGAGGCAGAGCTATTGGACAGGCCAGCAGATGTGATGGGATGCGCGTGCATACCACTGCTTTAGTGCCCATCTCAACAACAGGCACCGCCTTGACAGATGTTGATTGATTGATATGTGGGGTTTAATGTCCCAAAACCACCATATGATTATGAGAGAGGCCGTAGTGGAGGGCTCTGGGAATTTTGACCACCTGGGGTTCTTTAACGTGCACCCAAATCTGAGCACATGGGCCTACAACATTTTCGCCTCCATCAGAAATGCAGCCGCCGCAGCCGGGATTCGATGCCGCGACCTGCAGGTCAGCAGACGAGTACCTTAGCCACTAGACCACCGCGGCGGGGCGCGTTGACAGATGTCGCGTTGATGCAATTCGTCATGCATTTTCATGATCTGCGAGCATTTGCTCACTGTATATTAGCCAAAGGCTTAGAAGTACCAGAAAGTGCAACTTAGTTTTATTTCGATCAGTTCTTTTCATTTACCACCTTCTGAGCCACACCAGTTCCTCTTTTTGCAAGACCATCGCATGCCCTTGTGTGTTGTGCCTTGTGCGAACAATGAAAAAAAAATACAAAAGAGTGTTGACATAACACAAGGATATACCTTTACGATGTTCACCTGCCACATGCTGACAAACACAGGAACATTGTTATTAAAGCGCAGCGCCTTAACTTGCCGTGGCATCTGTACGAGCAAAAACAGCAGAATGTTAAGCAGGCAAAGACATGCTGCACACCAGCAAAACAACACGAGTGATAAGTTTGCAGTGCAGGCACAGCAATATGCATGCCCGTCAAGTGCATGCTCGTTATTCTGCATCCATCAGTGCACTTTTCCGTTTCAATCATGCACCACAGAACACATTTCGTTAGTGTCACCAGAAATGACATGTAATTATACACAACTTTTCTCACTTAAATGCAATATTCAATTGTGTTATAGCCACAGTTTCTTTCTCCATATTTTGCATAAGCAAGGGTGTGTCCAACTTACAACAAAAACATATTGGTTCCCCTCATAATTCTTTCCAAGTAAATCTGGAGTCAATAACATCAACATAATACAAAACTACAGTCACATGAGTATGGCTGTCTTAGCACAACTTAGTTTTTTACCTTTTTCACGCAATGATGGTTCTCCTAAAATGGTACAAAATACAGTTTACACTATCATAGTGAAATTTCAATGTCTCTTATTATTAAGGAGGATTAATTTGGTGTAGCAAGGACGATTAAATTTATGGCAACTTACTAAACCTGTTTCTATTCCAGCAGTTATAAGAGGTTTCAGTAAATCAAAGCTTATGTCTAATATATAACTTATTAATGCAAAAAACATTACCGAAGACCATATTATATTTGTGCAGAAATCAACCTCAATTACTTATCTACCACTTCTGTCTGGCGCGCACAGAAGGTACAACTAGTAAATGACGTAATATAGCTGAGTAGCTCATAGAGAAACGGAAAAAATAAACAGTCAACAAAAGCTCTATGCTTCTTTTAACTGTATCTAATTGTAAATAATCAATAGTTACATTTCCTCACTGCCTAAAGTCCTCAGCACACAAAGATTCTTGTTTGACATAAACAAATCATGTATGTAAATATAATGATTAGTATCGTACAGCATTACTATATATATATATATATATATATATATATATTTAAACAGACTAGTTCATTTGTGGATCACCCACAGTCGGCATGATTTCTGTGCATTGTTTGCACCAATAAATTTACTATTCAATGGGCAACACGTATGGCCATGTGTGGAGCCCACTATTATATACAAACAAACTGCACGGTAAAGGCACAGAATCTGTGCAAACACCTATCATTTTTATGATTCAGAAAAAAGTAACTTAGAAAAGTCTGTAGCGTAACGTCAAACTATATTGATAGACGGACTGCACAGAAATCCCAATTTTTCCAAATGTGCTGTATTTTGATGACTGATGCACCTTCAGTGCAATGCAGAGCTGAAATGAGCTTAACAGCAAGGCAGTCTTTATTGTTGTAAAGCTGGACAAGCCATACCTGAAGGCCAGATAAATATGTGCATGACTAACATGCAGTACAGTAAACCCAAGTAAAACTTCCTTAAATTTAGATCTTTATGTTACAAAATGCATAAAATATGACAGAACACAAATAACTTAACACCCGACTCTGATATGATCATTTTCAAGCAAAGACTAATGCTGATGTAATTTTTCGATGATCTGCATTAGCATATACTTAGTGATTCATTGCATATTTAGCTGATATAATAAAAGCCTATCCAGAAAAAAAAAGAAGCAATGCTTCTATGCTGTGAAAACACTGGAGGTACCCACACTTTGGCTTTGCTTAATTTTTTTTGGATTGATTGTATACTGCACAAATAAATATGGTTGAAGACATGACAAAATGCATTGAGACATTGCTCCAGCTTCACTACGACTACATATTGAAAACAAATCTAGAGTAAGTTGTTCTATAAAAGTTCGCCTTAAAATTTCATAACCTTTTATGGTGACAATTATATGAGAAAAACGTATAGCACCTGCTTTATGACCGATGAAATGGTTTAACGTAGTCAAATATGCAGTATGTTAAGCTGAAATAACTCAATAACTCATAACTGAAATGAGAATGAATGTCCGAGTGCTTAGCATTGATTGTTAGCAGTAAGTCTCGAACTCAGGCGATTAAAGTAGTCTAAGTGGCTTGAACTAATCAAAACTGAATAATGTAGATAGTTTAACAAGAACCTTACACAGCCAGTGCATATTTAAACAACCAGTGCAGATTTAAAAGTCTGCCCTAACGGAATACTGTACAATTTTATATATATCACATACGCATAAATATTTTTCTTTTTTCATGTTTTTTAACTTCCAGTATGAAAATCTGCATGATTATTAAATGCAAAGCACAGCTCACAACAAAATATTCCAGGTTATCGTCGCAACAATAAGCTAAGAAAAAAGGAAAAGAATAGAAGCCGTGGCAGATAAGCAGCAGGAAGCTTGCACAATAATTAGATTGTGATGCGTTATACCGAGCCACTGTGTTACTCAGCAAACAGCTGTACTGCACAAAGAAATGTCCAGAACAGCTGCATTAAAGCAATTAAAGCATTACCTGATATTTTATAGTTTAAGATGAATTAAACAATTCTGACATGCAGAGAAATGTTGCGTTTAAAAGTTAGCAGCCAGCTTTATCTGATGAACAAAATTTTTGTTCTAGTATAAACAGCTGTAACATGTGCCACTAATTTTTTAGTGGAATTTTGGCAAAGCCCCTTTAAACAATCATAATATTTTCACACAATCTATAACTTCACATGGTGTTTACTTGAGGCACCCTAGCAGATGCAGTTTAGAAAACTTTCATGATTGTTTTTAGTTATTTTGCAAGAAATTTTAATGTCCTAAACAAAAACTCTTCATGAACTGATCAGAGCACTGGTTGTTACCTAAACACAGCAAGACAAGTAGGTAGTTTCTGCATACATCTGCTATCACTTCGGATTGCAGTGTATGTACCGGGAAATGATAAATGTGGAAAGTCGTAAAGCTGTTTGAAGCCAGAAGAGTCGAGATTAGGCAAATCCACGCACATACGACCTGTATTTCCCATATTAGCTGAACTGATACGCAGTTTAATCACGAATGCACCAGCAACACATATTCTAGTAACTTTTGCAGAAAACTCATGCTTGTAATACTCTGCTTTATCATTGTCATGGTACCCTAGTGGCTGAATACACATTCTTCAGCCGCAGTTCACACAGCCTGCTGTCATTCACGTTGACTTTGCAAGTAAGGTACAATAGCCTTTAAATTTGCCCTAGCCGTCACCTTGTGTTTAAGTAGAACAATCAGTGAAGTAAATACATATTTTGTGTGCATTGCAGCTCAATATAGCCAAGGCCAAAGTACAAAAATAAATGAGAAAATGTGAACAACCAGCAATGCATAAGACATGAATGTTTTAAAAAGATATTTCCCACTGACTGTGTCCTGAATGCTGCTCTGCCTGCTCCGAATGCCAGAATCTTTGCGGCTGCTGTTCAGTGTTGAGAGGCTGCTGTGGCGGTGGACAGGGGGCAGCATGGGAGCAACTTCTTCTTCTTCAATATCCTGAAAAAGCGTTAAGCACAGTTAGCATGTGAATGCACAGTCCGTCTAGACTTCTTGCTCTATAGCAACAATCGCTCCCTCGAGAAAATGGATAATGTCGATTTCACCTTTGTAACTGCACTTACTGAATGTTGTGGGAGAATTACTTGTAGTCTACGTGTCACCTTTAAAGGTTCACTAAAGGCAAATAACAGTTTATGTCAGAATGAAAGCTCTATGCATGACAATGTCCAAAATGACAATATTATCAACAGCAGTGCCCAACTTACCGAGAAAACAAGCTAAATGTACCACACGATGTGTGCCACAACAACGTGAGAGTGCATGACGACAATTAATCACTAATGATCAAACAAGCTGCAATGAAAGCTATCCGTGTATCACGAGACATAATAAAATGTGCTGCTTGTCCATTCCTGTTTTTGATTTATAGAAAGAGGAACATCCTGGCATTACTATGGGGAATTGCACGAGTGGTTTGAAAAGTCCAGTTTTGCCTCGGTAGGCTGGATAGGTGGTGCCATCTCAAGACTTAGTTAAACCGAGCAGGCTGAAAATTGCTCAATGGCCGTTGTTGCTGCTGTGGCTCCCGCTGCTTTTGCTCTGCTGCTACTAGTGTGGGCGGCCGTGCAGTAGAGGCTGGCAACGTTGGGCACGGCAACAATGACACGAGACGAACCGCTTTCAGGCGGGCGATTTGAAGTGTGCTAATGCGATGCGGACTACTAAAACGTTATTTTATTTCAAAATAAGCACTTCCTTGGCACAAATGTAGCACTACAAGGTTTCTGGACAGCTATTTCAACAATCAAGATAGACTTAATATTTGCCTTTTGTGTCCCTTTCAATAGCAAAATTCAAGCACGGAGAAACAATGAGCACTGGAACAAGCATCTTGATTTAACTTCTGATATCGATATTTCAACTAGTGGTGCAATCTGCACCCAATACAGTAGATCATGTTTAAAAGATCTCAGACAGATAAAACAAATTTATAGCTTAGGCAATCATAAATGCATATTTCATGTGCAATCAACTGTTCCCTTACTAGCTTATGCAGCTCTTACTTCATTTAAAGTCCAGTGCTGACTTGTTACAGATACAAAATACAATAAATTTCACATGAAAAACACTAAAGTCACAGTATGGAAGCATAAACTGCACTGGTTTTAAAAGGACACTGTTCCTGGTCGATGAGCACAGACGGTAAACCCTTGGTAATAAAGGAACTGCGTTTTCATACACACATTATATGTACACAACATCGAGGCTGTTGGAGGAAAAAACTGGAGGACCCTTAACCTTCGCTTTTAAAAGTTGAACGCGATAGCGATATCCTGTCCATAGTGCGTATTTAAATCACTTAGTGCATACTTGTTATTGTATGATGTTACTTGAGACGTTTAAAATCTGGATTACAACAATGGAATTGATGAAGCTGAAAGTGCCTTGGGTCAATGAAGCTTTTGCATACGACTGCATTCTGTGTAATGAGTAGCATGCTTTGAACCACAAGCAATTATGCACGTAAAATGTTTTTGTACATGCTATGCCCGCACTATGTGGAAATACGTGCAGTAGCATGTGTGCCTTTTGTAATGGGTGACTGGCTTTAAACCACAAAGCCGTTATGATGATCATATGTTCTGACGCCCGATGGCAATGTAGGCTTGTGCCGCGCTATATTACAGCAATATTACATGTTGTATTGTGAATCCTGTATACAGGACACGTATGTTTGTAAATCATAAAAGTCATTTTCGCTGAATTTCCCTGCAGAGAAAGTTATTCTCACTGTCTTTCCGAGCACTCATTTTCATTATGACCCCACAATTTTTGTTATTTCTTTTATTTGCATCTTTCTCGATTTTTTTATCACTGACGAGACAATTTTTCGCTCACAACCAATGATGCCGTCACCGGCACCGACACTAGTATTCCTGCAAAACAAGCTCATTAATGCTATCACAAAAAATTATCAATCACAGACCAGCTTTTTTACACCATAATTACAAACTGCCTACACGCTGAGGGGTTGCAAGCGTTTAGGACCGCCTTCTACTATGCAGTGCTTTACAAATAAGTCATCTGTAGCTCTAAAAGTGCCACCTAGGGGTCACACCTAGAAAACCTCCATAGGCTTCCTGTCATGGTGGCCAATACCCAAAGATCCAGCTGGGATCAACGTCTTGGTCCCAGGTTCAATCCCGCAGACCAGGAGGAATTTTTCAGCAGCTAATAAGCCTTTTTTTCTGAGACATCCGTACGAGTTTCCTACAAGCTGCTTACTCAGAATAGGTGGTTGTCAATTTTCCTTTCTTTAGGGAAGGGATGTACTTACACCAGGTTGGTGGGCTGGGCAGCTGACCTTTCGAGTGTCAATGGTCTTTGCCGTTTCAGTAAAACCGATGGTGTGGGGCCAGGAGTGTCGTGATGCCATCTGTTGTGCCTTGTCAAATGCTGTTGGCTTGCGGCCTCTGATGAAGTAGGTCTTGCGATCTAGTAATGGAAATGAGGCATTCAGAAACAATATAGTATTATGCAAACCCCGACACAACATGCATGCGTTCAGACAGTTGTCGATGAAAATGTGATGCAGAACAATGCACAGCCTGTTCCTTTCAAGATCTCCTACAAAATTTGCTCCATGTTCAGCATATCGTTTCCTGCTACTTCAAAAGCATGTACAATACTGTAGGTATTAGCGTGCTCTGCAGACATGATGAAAAAATTCCCATCAATTGCACAGCTTAGTAAATGACGGTATTGTATTTTGATATTAAAGCCGATTTTCCGATGACACACTCACTCACACAGACGCTAGCATGACATTGGGCTACACAATCCATGTTGGTGACTTCATGCACAAGTATGGCTAGATGTGATGATGCCAGGCACAAAAAACACACAAAATGGCCATTTTTGTGTTGCCAATAGAGCCACAGAAAACAGTGGTTGTGGAAACGTCACAGTATTTGAACAACCAGAGTGTCTGACATCACGATACGGTAGGACCAGAATCTAGTTTTTGAAAATATGTTGTAATTATTTTCCAGGGCACGCTCCCACTTACCAATACAAAATTTCTATGCTCTTTCAGTATTGTCCTTACGCTTAACACAAAAGAATAACATTCATGTCAGTGCCCCTTTAATATGAGCTAAAACTAACAAACCTGCCAATAGTAAACACTATTACTGATACTTATTTCATTCTTGCAGTACCAATGCAAGAGGTAACAATGATAACGGTACAATGTTAAAAACACTTTATATTACCTGTTGCCTTCACAATGCTAGTGAATAGCACAACAGCCCACCTTCTCTCAACATAGGCCTATAGTCACAGTTCAAAAGAGAAATACATAAGCAGTGCCATCCCTCATGAAACGTATTAGAAATCTTCCCTTCATACTCCACACTTAAATAATTCCCTAGGCTCTGACTACATCAACATGCATTGGCACTCACTCAAGTTAGCATAAGGTTATGCAGATGATAGAATTCATTAAGCCATTAATTCAATATATCACAGCAATCACTAGATATTTCTCACATATTTATTTTCTTTAAAAAAAGAAACAAGAAAAAAACAAAGGTAGCCTGAAAGATGTTATGGTTAGCATCTGTTTCATAGCACAGCTCTTAATCAAACACAGATTGAAAAATATTGTAAGCTGGGCAAGTACGTTATTGTCCTTACATTTTTCTATGTTAAATACACTACCATTTTTTTCGACTGCTTTACTGAATTTTACACTGTCTAATCTAATTAGTAGTGCACTCGGTGAGCTACATTGAAGGAGTAACAGCAAAACACATTTTTTGGGGGGAAATTTTCGATAATATGAAAAAAAGAGCGCCTAGGAAAAATATCGTATCATAAAACAACACATGAACAAACAAAGAGCTCAGGAATGTCACGAACCAAATAGCCTAACAAAATGTTTTGCTAAGTGAGGTCAAAGGCCTAAGGTCTGCCAAGAGAGGCCTTCTAATAAATTATTATTGAACTTTATATTACATTACATCTTAAGCATCCTCTAAACTCCTGTGACAAATTTCTTGGAATCTCATCAAAACAAGATAAGCAACCTCTTATGTTTAAGCAAAGGTTTTTAATTTTGAACAAATAGTGCATTGAACACATATGAACGTTTCTGCGATGAGCAAGTTTTTTTAATTTACAGATTAGAATATGTTTACCGTTCTGTGTTTTTTTTTTCTTTTCCTTGCACATTTGTTTGGGTCATCTGAAAGGTGTGACATTGAAAACTGAGAAGGACTGTCAACTGCATCATCATTTATATGCGTTTTACGATGTCAGTTGACTCATTCTGATTCGTAGTTCAAAGTTACTTTTAAACCACAATGAGCTTTTCTCATGTTAAAATACTTCTCACTGATGATTTTGGTGCATTTATATTGCATGTTACCGTGTCAAAGCATTACATCGCACAAACTAACTGATGCATGAAGATACCATGTAGTGCACACCATTTAGCGAAATGCCGCTCTCAACCAAGGTGCTGGTAGTAAAACTTCGTTACAGAGCCAGGACTAACAAGTTACGCATGATTTCATCTCAGCCCCCAACTATCTGCCATTCTCCGCTACATTTCATGTTTGCTGTATATTTCATTACTCTAATTGACCACTGGCTATCTGTCCCTCACATTACGTGACCTACACTGGTCCATTCCTTTCTCTGAAGGTACACTGGGAGCAACCACGTGAACTTATTCCACTAATTTTTTGGAGAGGCATTGCTCAACATTGATGTAGCCAATTTGCACACATATAATTGCTGCTATTGCATCCAAAGTTCTTTCCTTGGTTTATCTGTATTAGTTATTAGCAAGGTAATGGCATAATTATACAGTCCAATATGATTGAAGTGACTGTCAATTATGTCACATGAAACTAGTGAAGAGATAAGTCTGGCATGGTACTAATTTAAGGCACTATCAAGGCTGGTCTAGAGGCCTGCTATAGCCATTTGCAGACAATGCCAAACATGAGAACCAAAATGGTGGTTACTTACTAAGGTCCATTGGGCCTTCCTCCATATAGTAATGGTCTATGAGGAATGCGTGGGAGCTGTCTGACACATGCACTCTCCCAGGCCGCCCAGTAGACTCCATCTTGTTGGCATAGGACACGTCATTGGACCACACATCAAATTTGAAGCGCTTGGTGCCCACGATGCCACATAGCACGGTGCCCGTGTGAACACCGACACGCATGTTCACCGACTCATTAGTGTCCTCATCAAATTCAGCAATGGCACGTATCATGGCAAGTCCCATTTCCACGCAACAACGGGCGTGGTCGGGACGAGGCTCGGGACATCCAGAGACACAGTAGTAGCAGTCGCCAAGAGTGCTTATTTTCTCGCATCCGAGCTTGTTGCAGAGATAGTCAAAGCGCCCAAAAAGGTCGTTCAGAAGGCCCACCAAGTGCTCAGCACTCTTGTTAGCACTCATCTGTGTGAAGCCAACAATGTCGGCAAACAGGATGCTGACATTTTCAATGCGGTGCATATTGAAGGGACGGAAGATCATCTGTGAGGGCCGGGGGCTGGTTGAAGGCTTTCGAGGCTGCTCGGAGGATGTGTCATCCTCTTCCACGTTGGTCATAAGCCACTCGGCCACCTTGGGCGGCATGACCGAATGAATCATCTTTTCCTTCAGCTGCTTCTCCACTTCAAGATCCCGGCGCACCATGAGGGACTGGCCAACTTTGAAGAATGTGTTACGCATTCCAATCTCAGTCATCACACGGGTGTGCAGACCGACAAGATGAACACACAGCTGTAGAAGTACACGCACAGCAACAACGGTGCCCGTAAGGGTGGGAATAAGCAGCGCCGAGAGGACCTCAAAAAGTATCGAGTAGGCACTGCAAACGGCCACAACCAAATACAGGGGCATCGGCAGCAACGCGTACGTGATCATCAGCACCAGGATGCAGAGCGAGAAGGCCCCCACAGACAAGATGTGAACAGCACTCTCATCTCTACGCTCATGTACGATCGGCGCAAACACTGAAAGAGATGCCGTGCACAGCACGACCACCGTGGCTAGTGAAACCTTGACATAATTGGCAGTATAGTACCGTGACTGGGTGAACACAAGAGCGGCCATGCTCAACACTGATACTAGCAGTGACACTACGACGGCAGCAACCCAATGCGGCCGCACCATGCTGGCCGAGTAGATGCAGTAGAGCAGGGAAGCCAGCACGCAGTAGCAAAGGGCATACTGGAACCGCTGACACAGCTGCGGGAATGTACTCCGTTTGTACTGGGCTTCAAGGATGTGCGAGTCAAAGCTTGGGTCCCACCAGGAGCGTGCCGCCCGGTCAAACAGCATGGGCAGCAGGCCCGAGTAGCGTCGACCGCTGAGGCTTATGCTGCCCCCGGATGAGTGGCGATACGTAGGCAGCGCGATCTGCGATGGTTGCAGTGAGATGCGCACCGACGGTCGCTCCTCCTCCGGGGCCGACCGGCTCGCAGAGAAGCTTGCCTGGTGGCCCGCCATGCTGCTGCTGTCGCCTCCTTCAAAGGCAGCCAGTATGTGGAGGCCACAGTGCACAGCAGTCGCGACCTGGTGGTGCTCGTTTGTTCGTTAGGAGGCACTCAGGAAACCTTAAAGGAGTGCTGCACAAGAGAAGGACCAGTGTAGGTTGTCATACAAGAAAAACTGCACAACGTTAATTCACTAGATACAGTTATTACCCTACCAGTGTTTCTTTTTTTTGTATTTTTTTTTCTTTTCGTTACTGAGTTCAAATGACTTCTGAAATTGATTTTTTTTTAGTACTAACCTACTTAGGACTACACGGCTCACAAGACTAACCTTTATTTGAACAAATAAATTAATATTATGCACTTCTGTTTTGCTTTATTGCTCCACTGTTATGCAAGACCTCATTTAGGGCCCTAGAAGGTTGAGAAAATCAATTGATAATTATGATTTCCCTTATATTTCCTTCCTGCATCCGTTTCCATAAAGACAGCATGGAGATGAGCAAAAAAGAAGCCGACAACACAAGTCCTATGCTTCTTCTCTTCTGTCCCATCTCTGCGCTGTTCCTATCGAAGTACCATGTTCCAGCTGGCCCTTTTAAAAACTATTCAGCACATTTACCAGCTCTAGCAGAATTGAGAAAGAAGATAATCAACACCTAGTATTGTAAAATACACAGGAACCATAAAACAAGTAGTTAGGAAAGATAACAGGTAAATTCAGCAATGCTGCATACTGCAAAGAAATTCAAAATTCAGTCTTAGGCAACTGTGACCAGTGCATTGCAAAAATAAGACGGGACCCAGCAACACTTTTTGAGCATGGTCAGAAATTGCTGCCGATCGGTAGTCGAGGCTCCCAAGAACAAGTGTGACAAACATTATAGCGCAGCACACGGCTTGAAATTTACAATAAATTCTCAAAGTCAGCTGAAAATCACTTTCTCTTTTCTCAACAAATGACGCTGCAGGCTCAATATCACTACATCACAGCGGAAGTATCAGCCTTTGGTTGATTTGAGCATGGTGCGCTCAGTCGTTACAGGGGCCGCCGCGGGAGGCGACTTATCCACTCGCGCACATACAATTGCACTGAAAAGTTACCCATTTGAATTAAAAAAAAGTGCTCAAGGGCACGAGGCACACGTGACGCATTTTCTTTCCCCATGCCATCCCTCCCAACTTAGCTTCTAGCTTTTTCCTCGGGACAAGAGGAAAAAGAATGTGATTGCAGCATGCAACAAATCTTTCTAACTCCGTTTGTACTGGACGGATTTTAAAAACTTTTGTGGTGGCGAGTCCATAAGTGAATAAGCTCCTTTAATGAATCCATTCCATGGCTACTTAGAAAAGTGTCTCAGGGCCTCTTTTTGAAGAGCAATGGGGGAGAACACTGCCTGACACTTTGCTTGATTACACCAGCTGCTCAGTTTCTTCTTTATATCGTAGTGCATACCATGTTACAGACAGATGAAAAGTCACAACAAAAACCCAGTGTTTGTAATCCTGACATTATCGTCTTTTGCCTGAATGTATAATTAAAGCATGCTATAATGTACTGAAGTTTAATTTCCAAAACTATGACTAGTATTGTATCAATAAAGCTATGAGAAGCAGTATGTATATACATATTACTGAAGACCTTTTGGCAAGGAAATCTCGACCAAAAGTAGAGCTTTGATGCCTTCACTGTTGTACGGTCAGCCCACAAGACAGTCATAAGCTTTCAAGTGAAGCCCTAGTTACCTCACTATCAATACAGGAGGTATGCTCTTTTATTAAAAACCATCTAAGTTCGTTTAGATAACCATGACACATACATGGCATGTTATGACATGATTGCCTTCAATTAAGAACCTCTCACAATATTATCAAAACAACTGGAGATAATCGTGAACAGCTGACACCACTAGTAAAACAGGGCTGCTAAGCATGTAGCATGCAGTAATGGCATCAACAAGCAATAAGAGAGCAGCTGTACCAAAGAACCTTCTCAGTGAACAAAACTGCTGCTCGTCCTGTTCTTGCAAAAAAATATGTCTTGAAAGCTGCATTAGCATATTGAATTAGCCTGATTGATACATAGTAACTTAGAATGAAGATACAGCGCTGGAACAGGACAGAAACGAGAAGACACAAACATGTCGCTGTTTGTGTCTTCTCATATCCATTTTGTTCCAGCACTGTATCTTCATTCAAAGTCTTGAGAACTGACTCACAATATTAGGCCACTGCATAATGTCCGCTATGTTTTTTTTTTATGTGGTGTTACATACAGTGATTTCAACATTTGGACTGCGAGCAAGCTGACTCTGGTAAGCACACTCTAGTTGCACTGGATTTTTCGAGTGTGATTCGGTTTAAGAAAAAAATATTCTCTTTGACTTTTCTTTTAAATACCTTTGCACTGTATAATGAATCTGATGGTTCATCTCAAAGGTTTCTGTAGTGAATAGATGATAATATGTAAAATTATGTCAATAAACAATGCACTTTGTCGTCCTTTATTAAATGAAAGAAGGCAGCGCGTGGCCAGCGCTCTGCGGCAGTGAAGTCCCTAGATCTTGGGAAAGTACCGCCATCCATTGTACTCGCTGCCTTGCGCGCCACCTTTTCTCTCTCTCCTTGTCCCTTTCCAGTCCTCCCGTTCTTCCCCGCTGTTTCTGCGTGATGACAGGTCTCCTTCTCTGTTGCCCTTGGAGGGGCGCAAATCTTACACTGTGCTGATATTTTGTTGTTTTCGTTGGCACCATTTTTCGCCGGGGCTGCAAATAGCTCTCGTAGCAAACATTATGCACGCTTTGTTTTCTGTGCCGTTTGCTGGCACTATGCCATGTGGTTACGCCTGTAGCTGTTGCAACCAGAATACAAATGATTATGCTTTCTTTAAAGATATCCAACCCAAGTGAAAATGTGTAATTGGGAATCCAACTGGTATCAACTGGTATTAATTGGTATCAGCTCGTCCCAGTTGAGATGTAACTGGTCCCAGTTGATTCCAGTTGCAACTGGTACCACTTAAAACTCAACTGGCCCCTGTTGATTCCATTTGCAACTGGTTCTAGTTAGCATATGGTTCCAGTTACAAATCAACTGGCCACCAATAGAAGACCAGTTGAAAAGGAAGCAGCTATCTTTTCTTGTTTACACGTCATCCCCTTCGCTTATCTATAACAATATAAACAGTGTCACCTGACCTGATATGTATTTATTATCGCGGATTATTCCGTTGCATAGGTGTGCTATACAAAATGCACTCAAACATTCATCTACATTCGGTACATTCAACTAAAATTAAATAGCCGTTGTCAATCTTTTACGTCTGTTGCAACCCTCTTGATCTCAGGGTGTTAATATTGTCGTTGCTTTGTTGGGAGCATGCCTGCTTGATAGCGTTGAGTGCAGCATTGCAATCACTTCCGTGCGAAGACAAAATATGGAGTAGAACTGAGAGCTACAGCAGCTGACACCGACACGCTGCCGACACAAACACAGTCCCCACAAGCACGCCCTCTCTGCCACGACAGACGTCACACTGGTTCCATATCTTATACGCTCAAACATTGAATGATGACGAAACATAATGTAATCAAACATAAGTATTATGCATAAAATAAACTGGAATGAATTATTTCATTCTAATTTCACAATATGTAATGCACGAAAGAAACTGAATAACGAGTACAGAGAATTTCGGAAGATAGCATGATGTTAGTTTTGTACCGCGCATGTGGCGAAGGATAGCTAACGAGCGGTGGACGCGCTGCTGAGTTATGGTGTTTTAAAAAAGAAACGTGGAGTCATGGCGTGCGTAAACTAGATTTTGCCAAATTAGTGTTTGACAGTTTCATTTATGGAACACTTTAACTTTAGGTGAACACCAGACAAGACTTCTTTTCGCCTGTGACTAGACGGATACAATTGGATCCAATGTGTGCGGAATGCTGCTCTTCCTTCCTTGTCCACGATGCAGCCGCTTGAAGGTAATTATATCACTTATATGTTTCGAGTGCCAGTTGTCTAGTATCCTTGAGATGTAGATATAATGCAGTGCCGAATGTATTGAGTGCTGAGACGATGAAATGTTTCATTGTAAACAAATGCTTTTCGCACTGCTCTGTAATATGTTTGTGTAGGGGCTTGTACGGAGTGCTTGCAAATTTGCTGTCTTACAGTATCGCAGAAAATGAGTTCGTTGCAATACCTGTATATTTAACGACATGCTAAATAACTGAAACATACATAGCTCTGTCTACGACAAGGAAAGCGCGTAATGGATAGCTGTATTTGCCCTGCAAGTGAATATTCCGGAACCTGTCGCTTGTGTGGGTGCATGAATTCGAGCAAAAATAAAGATGCTTTGACCTTACTGTCCATAGTTCTTTTATTTTGTTTTTGCCACTGAGGTTAGCGACTTTAAGGAAACTGGATTAGCTTGGGGTGCATGGTCTTTGCAGATAGTGTGCATAGAAGCAAATTTTAGGACGGCTGGTCTGCTGTGTAAATGGCTTTTCTGAGACATGCATGTAACATATTACTACTTACTTTACAGCAACGCTCTTCTGTTGGTCACAGGTGAATGGCACAGATGCATCAGATGCAGCACGAAACTTCAGGACATGATAGCCTAACGGAGCAAGCTTTGCACTGTATGTGCAACCACAGTGCTGGTTCAAGTCATCTATACAGCAGCGATTGCCTATTGGGCATGGTGTACCATTTTGTGTAGTACTAATAAATTATGATAGTCTTACTTAACATTAAATCCTTTGGGGTGCTCATGTTCTTAGAATGACAATTATTTGCACGTTCAAGATTATTTGAGTTAGCTGGAGTGAATCTATATTTGGGCCCCAACAAGAAATGGGGCAATGCATTCCAAACTAGTCGCAGTAGACCACTGGGAATTGGCACCTGGCCCCAGTTGCCAACTGAGAATGCATTCCCAACTGGAAATGTGTTCCTTAAACCAGTTGAACTGGGACCAGTTAAAACCAGTTGAATTCCCAGTTACGAATTTTCACCTAGGAATGTAAGCGCGATGGATTTCATAAGAAGCAGTGGCTGCACAACATCGGCAGAATGAACTTAGTTCCGTGGGCAACTGTTGTTCAGTCTAAAATGAACTACAGAAACTGCTTTCCACCACAAACAGTTACCTGCTATGATATATGATACAGTTCTATATCGCGCTTGTCGTGATTGTTTCGATCCGCTGAACATGATTGTGGAAAAAATCAGTGAATGGACGAATATATCGAGGTGATACCTGCGATGGCCACCAAAAGAGGTTTTTTTTTTTTTTAATGAACGGAGGTATTCACACACAAAATAATAACACAAGTGCGATGCGGCGCTAGAAAAAAAGAAAAACACAAGCACTACGGCAAAAAGTTATCGAGAAAAAACATCAACCTCCTAGAAGTGATAATAAGCCGTTATGTCACGTGGCGTAACTTGCGCCACGTGACGGAACTGTGACGTAATTATGACACCACAAATTATGCGACGCGTAACGTTGCCATTGTGTCCTATGACGATGTCATCTTATGGCGATGATTCTATGCATCAATTGTTTCTGATGACGCGAGACGCCTTCAACGCGAGACACTTCAGGCTAAACACACGCGTGATATTGCAGATGAGCAGCGTCGGCCAGCAAACCTTGTTTTTTTTTTTCAGTTCGTTAATTTGTTTTTGAATTTGGATGCCACGCACGCATGACTGGGTGCCAATTATTATTTTGTTTTTTCGCACATACGAGTGACATGCAGGAGGTGTTCACATGACCCGTGCTCGCCTGCTGGGGATATCAACTTCGAGGCAAAAGCATAAAATCCTCCCTCTCTTATAGTGAATGCCTTAAATCACCTTTCCAAGATTTTAGGGGCCCTTTTTTATTGATGTAATACGAGCCCAAATTACAGCATAGACGAGTTTTGACCACTAAGATTCAGTGTTAATGGTTGTGATTGTTGCATAATAATTCAGGGAAGTTCTGTACCAATAATCTTGAGCACTGCAGTCTGTTAGTCAGTTGTCAGTTTTTGCTTAATGATTAACTACTTTCTCCGCGTTCCCGCTATATTTCGCTGAAGATCAATTTTAGCCGCATATTTTGCAATGGTTTGGGGGAAAAAAGCTGAAACCCGATGCAATTCCAACACTCTTTTCCGACCACCCTGCCATTAAGCACTGGAAGTCCCCTCGACAGCTTATACCTACAGCTGATACTAGTGAATGGTTGCTGCTACCTTCTCCTTCTTGCGTCTATAGCAGTTGCCACGAGCTAAACTATGTATGGTGCGAATTTAAAGGATATCAGCTGGAAGAAGAAAAAAAAATTGGCAGATCCCACGCACAGTGGGAAGCGATGATATGTGAAGCACGAGTGAGGAAGATTGATAAGTTAATGCCGTACATTACTTCCATGTCTGCACCAGTCATGTACCCTCGTCGTCCATTCACGCCACGAAGAAACACCAAATTCCGTATATGTAAAGCTAGCGAAACGGTTGTAAGTGCACCGTAGCGTAGCATGGTTCGGTTCCACAGTTACTACCTGTCCTAACTATATACATATTCCTTTATATCTTACAGTGTCTCGCTACCTATTCCAAAGCGTTGTTCTCTGCTGAGACTGTTGCACATTACTTTAGCTTTATGCATATTAATTTTCAGACCTACTTTTCTGCTTTTTCTGACCAACTCAGCATAATTAGCTGTAGTTCCTCTCCTGAGTAACTCATCAATGCAATGCCATCAGTGCGCAGGTTACTAAGATACTCTCCATTAACTCTTATCTCTAACTCATCCCATTCTAGGGCCCTGAAAGCTTCCTGTAAACACGCGGTAAATAGCAGTGGAGAAACCATGCTTCCCTGCCTTACAACCATTTTTATTGGGATTCTGTCGCTTTTTTTATGGAGCACTATGGAGGCAGTTGATCCTCTGTAGATTTCTTCCAGTATGTTTACGTAGGGTTCGTCGATGCCCTGATTCCGTAATTCCTGCATTACTACTGATGTCTCGACTGAGTCAAGCATCTTCTCGTAATCTATAAAAGTTATGTATAGGGGTTGGTTGTATTCGGCGCATTTTTCTATTACCTGATTGATAGTATGAATATGGTCTATTGTGGAAGCCTGTACGAAATCCTGCTGAGTTCATTGGTTGATTGAACTCTAATGTTACCTTAATTCTATTAGCTATTATTTTTGTAAATATTTTGTAGAGAGCAAACAGTAAGATTATCGACCTGTAAATTTACAAGTCCTTGACGTCCCCTTTCTTATGGATCCTATATATCAGAATTCTCAAACACGTGGCCCGTTGACCACATGTGACCCATGGACCTTTCACTAGTGACCCACGGCTCAACACGAAATAAACTTTAGTGACTTAGCTAAATAGTACACGCATTATTTTCTCGCATATTACAAATAATAGCACTTTGATCAGGCTGTGGGGGTGCTATCACCCCTGTAAAGTTGTTTACGCCTCGTGGCACACATGTTCCGCATAGGTCGCATTTCGGATTCACGACTACTGAGCAGTAGGTGGCGTTGTGTTCGCGAGCATTGATCGCCACTATCATCATCATGGTTAGATCGGCAAAGCCGGCAATGACCTCTGGCGGCAAGCCTTGGTGGCGGCATGAGAGCTTTGAGCGAGTCTTTTTGGCTGGTGGCGTTTCGTGCGAACGGTTGTCTCTCGCAGTGGGTCCCCGGTGCACGGCATTGCGGGCCGCCTGCCGGGGGCCCTTGTGCTGAGTCAAACGTTAGCAACACATCATGTTGCTTATCATGTTGTTGAGTGTTGTGTAACATTGTGTAAGGTTGTTTAGCGTGTGGATCACGATTGATGTTATATTAATTTGGTGGACAATATCGTCGTTTCTAAAAGTAGTTAAATAAATGAGTGTTTTGTTTTGGTTCGTTCCGACCGTGTCAGCTGCGTTCGTTTACTCCAAGAGCCTGGCGCTCTCTCACCCCATCAAGACCCCATAAGGTAAGCTACAGAACCGGGACTGGTCTTAAGCATTGCTTTCTATGAGGCACCCTACGCAATCGATATAAGTTGAATCATCATCGCGAAGTGAGAAGTCTACATTTCAAAATCAGTATCCACATTTGAGTCATCACGGAAACCAACATCTATATGTTTTGTCAAAACGTGACTTAAAATCCCTTCAGAAATGACTCATATAGGTGATATAGAAAAAGCGTTCTCTGTCAAATAACAACATTAGATCACACTTTGTTTGAGCTGACTAAACCCCCACCCCCTGCTCTCACCTTAGTGAATTTCATTACTGCGGTGGCTTGCTAGCTGCAGTAAGCTTGAGACACCTGGAACACCCAGTGTAAAATAAATCAGCTGCTTGTTTGCTCTCAATATGTTTTGTTAAGAAAGGAAAAGAACACAACCACCCGTTTGTAGCACGGCTTCGTGCTACAAATGGCTGGTTGTCTTCTCTTTTTGTAACCCTTCCACCCCCTTGCGGATTTCCGCAGAACACGTTTGCAATACTACAATCTGTTTTCGGTTTTTTTCTTCCGTGTGGTTTCTTTTATAAATGTGCATAGTTAACGATTGTTTTGCTATCACAAATCAAGTGTTTACAGATACAAGAACTAAGCTATAGAATCAAGAGGCATGCTTGCACAAAGAACTACATCTTTATGGGACGTTTTAGGCAAAACATAAAGAGGAAAATATTACACATACTTACTTGCAATGTGGTAGCGTTAAGGACATGTTGAGGGGGGCAAGCTGCTTGTTCAGCCAAATGTGTGACCAAATGTAGTCTCCTGCATACAGAAATTTGCATATCGATAATGACTCTATGTACTGCTAAAGTATCAGCTATGGCACTGTGTACAAGCACTGTTTGTAGAAAAAGATGAAGCAGCCTTCATGTACACAAGCTGTCAAGCTAGTCGTCTCGCTCTATCGCATAAGTGAAAAAGCCTACGAAAAGTCCAACACCTTCACGAGGCTATGTCACGCTGGACCAATATCTCTATGCGTGTGTATGCATGTTACAGAAAGAAATCTAAGCATATTATGCATCTAGCATGTTAAAGAGCCAGTAAACAACCCCAAGGTCCAAAAATTGTTGTAAACAGAAATATGTGCACTTTTACATTGTGAAAATGCTGCCACGAGAATTTTGCAAATACGTGCTATATTAAGGAAGTTACAGGGGCTAGAACATTGCGTTCAGCTGGTTTTGAATTTTCGTGCGGCCTCGCCACCTCTCTCCTTCAGAGGGAGAGGAAGGCGTGGCCCATCGTCGTGACTCCACCCCCTTCGGTAATGTGGCAAGACGTCAGCGATTGATGTCATCGGCGAACTCGATCAGTCACAACGCACTTCCGCTTGCTGCGACGCCTGGCTGTTCCCTGTTTAACCTGTGACGATGCAGCCCAGTCGCTAGATTTGCAGCCGACAATGATTTGCGGCAAAACTGCGTTTCGTAACTCGGACATGAAGTTCGCCCGATTTTTCTGGAGTTGAATTTTTTGGGAGCAAAGTGTCACGCCATCTGGGAGCAGCAATGCACTTAATAGCAGGTGAAATAATGCACTTAATAGCAGGTGTGCTGATCAACAGGTGGCGCAACAATATGCTCACTCCCAAAAACTGCCATCAGTGAAGCATCCCGAGTTTGATGCATGGAGCCTACGGGGAGTTTCGCAACTCGTATCATTGAATAGCTCTGCCGTAGCTGTGGGTGAGAACAGAAACTGTCGTCAAATTCACTGCTGTTTGTTGAAGCCTGGTTTAGACCAATGGACGAGCTGCGTGCTGCGTCACGTCGCCGATCGCCGAGTTGTCTTCACTGCATGTGCAAGGAGCATTGGTCAGGCGTAGGAAAGGAGAGCGGGAATTGTTTTTCGAAATGGAGGCTCTGCGCAGCGTGCAGTTCTGTAATATTCAGAAAATGTGATCGCTGTGCTCTACTCTACGAATTACCAAGCTTGTTTTGGGGTGTGTAAAAAAAGAAGTCTGAGCCTGTTGATTGGCCCTTTAAAAAGATGCTACTAGAAAAAAGTTTCTCTTTTCCATAGTTTCTCGATCAATAAACTTCTTGGTGCTTACATGGGTTTTTATGCTGCTTTCAAATATATAATCAGTTTTATATAGTTGCATAGTTTTTGTTTTGTACCACGACAGTGCCTAAAATATAACTATGAATGCTTTTTTTTTTGCCACTAAATGTTTATATTCATGGTTATGATCCATTAATCACTCATGTTACTCCATATTAACCGTAGAATTCAAATAGCTAACAAACAAGTTTGTATAAGACTTTTAATGACAAAAAAAAATTGTGATGTGAGAAGTCTTAAAATGTTCAGCCCATACTAGTTGCTTACTTTAAGTTCATAATGATTATATAAGTGACATCGGGTTTCTAAGAAGATAACTGCACTCTTCACATATTAAGAGATATATAGGAAACTTTTCATTCCTATGTGGCTATTAGAAGTACCAAAAACATAATGTCCAAACTGAAGAAGTTGCTTAAAATTGCTTCTCGAGAAAAACACATCTTAATTGTAGAAATGAGAGGTCATCTATGTGGAAAAGATATGGTTCTTAATATGATTTCTTTCATCATGAGAGCTTGGGAATCATAGTCATCTTGAGAATGTGGCGTTGGTGAACTCTTCAAGCAAAATGCAATGACAAGCAGCCAGGTGACTACTTCCAGGGCACCCTAGACAATGAGCTCTTTTTAGTTTTTATTAGTCATTCTGTGCTTTTTAAAAGCGATGTTAACCTATTTCGTGTATAAATAGAACCTTGATCTTTTTTTTTTTTGTCATGAAAGCAGAGAAAGTAAACTTATGAAAGCAAGTTAAAACAAGATATGTATTTTTTGGCAAAAAAAACGTGTTTTTCCAGAGGCATGTACCCTTAATCAGCAAATGTATACATATTTCCAGCCATGAAGATTTTATGAAAAATTAGAATGCTTAGAGGGATCTGACATAAAGCAAACACATTAGTATCATGGTGGGTTTCACTACTAAGTACCTTTCATTTTTATTAAACATTGTATTGTTGACATGCAGAGTACAATTCTCCAATGCACATCATGTACGCACAAGTACACACCAAAATTAAATATCACCAAGTGAACATATGTCAACAGGGAACATAATGAACAGAGAACAAGGGCAGTTGGCAAGATTAAAGCAGTATTCGGGTAAATTTAAGTTAACCCATTGCAATTTTTTTTAGACAAAAAACAAATGAGATAAGGATATATTGAAACCTGAATGAACAATATCCTGTGCATACGTTTGGAAAGTTAGAAAGACAACACTCTGTTCTTTAGAAATTTAAGGCATTAGAAATTATGATAAGCTAGACTTCATGTGATTAAGAAGAAGCTTGGAAACTGGCACGCTGTTCAATACAGTTAATGGAAACTATGCAATGTTACAAAATGGCATAAAAATGCAGTAAAAAGTCATAATGGGTATACAATATATATACGTCAGAGCAGTAAACACAAGGACATAACAGAGAACAACATGTTAGGACAAGCAGCAATAAGGAATTCTGATGATGAGAATACGACAAAAAATATACAACAGTCTGCTACTAAAGCAAAACTTTATAGGCACAGAAATGAATTTAGCCCAATATGTCCCAGAGTTATTTATGAAAGTACTATAAGCATTTAACCCTTTCATATGCCAATTATTAAGAAATGTCTAAAATGTTTCAAATCGCTACAATGTTACTTCAACGTACTCAATATTCTATTGCAACAAAAATAACGAGATAATTGTTGAATGTATGTGTGTCATAGTAAGTGACTCTAATTAAGTTGCAATTAAATATCTAGTTATCTTGAAATCATTGATGCTCAATTTTGGCATAAATAGAATCTAATCTCAGGCTAGAAATATAGTGCAAATTTATTTTTGGTTATGTCAATTGTGAGCAAGGAAAATTTCTGCTTTTCACATTGCTTGCAGAAAGTGGCACATCGCACGACTCGTCAAACATGGTAGCGCCTTCAGAAAAGTGATCATATATATCAGTACTCAGCAAAATGAGGTTAAATGAAGAAAAATAATCATGCAGGAGGTTCAATTCATCTAATGTACGATATATCATGCTCTTTCTTAGCCTCTATTTGATGCAAATAACAAAAACGAGTGGGGTACACAAGGGTATACATGTCGTCTGAAAGGGTTAAGTTACTTCTCGCTGCCTTAAGATGGTGCATTGGGAGTACTATTCGGTGTGGAAAAAAAATTGTTACATTATGTATTTTTCATCCTTTTCCAACAAACGCATTATGCTTTGCACTAAAAAAAGCTACTCATGCATTATTGTTCATGAACTTCTTATGCATCCCTTTTGCTACCCAAATATCAAAGTGGTTCACAGGCTTGACAACCTATTCTCGAAACACTTGATTCACTTGGTGGTGTAATTGTGGCTCTTTTTAGGTGTGAATGGTCTAAGCGAATGCAGCGGCACCGATGTGCTCACTAATCATGTAACACATCCCAAAAACACTTCAGCCAAGGAAAATTACTCTGGCAAAGATTGTACCACTGAAATGAGCAATTGTGTGAGGTATAGTTCACATGAGCAAGCCAGTCTCCTATCAATGACCCAGTAGTATTCGAGGAGGACCCAGAGTTACGGCTGTGAACTAGATCTAGCTTGTGTTTTTTTTTTTTTTCTGTGTTTGTGTGTGTGTTGCCTATGTCGCTCCGCATTTTCGAGCACGTAACAGGGTCGGAGTTCGAATATTTGTGTACAATATATACGTCAACGAAAGTATCCGGCTAATTTATATAGTTTTGTTTTTATCTTGTTTTCCTGCGACCGCAACACCACACTGATATTAGCATCTTCACCCCCTTCGCCACTTCTCTCGATTACACAAAAGGGTGTCCATGCAGCACGTATCGAGACCACTCGAAGCAAAAACGCTGTGCTGCGGACGATCATTTGCGACCACCACAAAAACTACCCCCCCCCCCCCCGCAAGAAAAAACAACAAGCAAACGTGGAGGTTTACACCGATGTCATACGTTCGCTTATTATCGCGATTCGGCCGGACCTTGAGAGAATTTGTCGGTCCTGATTGCTCCCTACATGCAAACTACAAACGGGGACAATCATTGTTGAGAAACTTAATTGCTAATCGAACTTCATCGCGATTAAGAGTGCACCGCCGTTAACGGAAGTGAAAAACAAATCGTATATCGTGCGGTCGCCTTTGACCGCGATCGGTAACTGATCCGGAATGAATGTCACCAATCGTGATTGGCTCCTCTATGCAACCTGTAGAAGCGAGCCAATCACTGTTGAGCAATTCGACACCGATCGGGCTTTATCGTGATCAGTGACGCACAGTACGACACCGGTATAAAAATCGCAGCAAAGCAGAGCTACAGTTAAAAAAATATCCCATTAAAATTATTGTCAAAAAAAAAAAAAAACATTGAGCCTCCTCGTATATTTTAAACCAAGCTCTCAATTAAATGGCACCGAAATAAAGACTCGAAATTAAGAAAAGCACACAGAGATCGCGACTGCCGGAAATCATTTGACGAAATTGGCCCCGAAACGCGCCGCCGCACCACAGCAGCCCGCGACTTTACGAAACCAATTACGTTAAAAGTTCGATTTGCTGCTGCCGGTATCTGCGAGCCACAGCGTATCCGGGCGGACCCGAATAAAAAATACGGCAATTTTACGACGAACATACCATTTGCGAGCTTTACAAGGGCGTGATCGAAGCGATGGAGCAGGATTTCGCCGCTCTGGCACGATCTAGGAAGGGCGCACACGGACAAACACTGCGGCAGAAAGCTGTCCCCGCGGCTCCTACGAACTGAGCGCATAGGTTTCTCCGGCAAGTGGGCCATTGCCGTTTCTATAAGCTGCACCGATGCACCAGCGAAGAGCCGGCTGCTCTGCGCAAGAATATACAGACTCCCTCGCTTCTTACCTGCGCGTAGTTTGTTTTTTTTTTCGCGGTGAATCAGACGCCGACGGCCTCCAGCGCCGAGCGTAGCTTTCGCACCCATCGGTGCGCCCACCCGCGCACCACCGCGACGGCCGCTCTGCAGGAACACCCGCTGACGCGGCTACTACGCTGCTTGAACACCGGATGGCGCTGCGCGCGCTAGCGATTCTACGAGCCACGTTTGTTTCTTTAGCTTTGTTGGCTTGTTCTTTTTTTCGTGCGAACCGGTAGAGGAAAAGGGAAGCACGCCAGACTCGCTGTCAGCTGCACGTTTTTTCGTGCCTTTGCTGCTGGCCTGTTACATTTGTTTTCTGCTTGCCGATCACTAAGGAATTGACGGGCTGTACCGAGTTACGAGCGGCGTGACGCGATATTTTTGTCGAGAGCGGCCTTAGCACCCGTTCATTTATTCTTGCCCGAATTGTGCTCAGAGGGTTTAATTGCGTTCCGGCTTGACCAACTCCGGGCTGCCCAAAAGACCCACGATGCGCCGCCGGTGATGCTTGGCCTTCCTGTGACCCCAGCGCGGGTGCGGCCCG
The DNA here is from genome assembly GCF_043290135.1 of Rhipicephalus microplus. Classification (NCBI taxonomy): domain Eukaryota; kingdom Metazoa; phylum Arthropoda; class Arachnida; order Ixodida; family Ixodidae; genus Rhipicephalus; species Rhipicephalus microplus. The sequence continues at coordinate 279,935,839 of NC_134701.1, read as the reverse complement.
CAGTCTTGCCCCTATAAAATGCGCTGAACATTATTTTGGAGCAGAATAAATGTTATTATCTACGTTGCCCCAGGTTTACGAATCCGTCGTCAAAGGGCCAAGCCCCGCTTACAATTCGATTCACCCGAAGCTAGATTTCGAAAGGCGATAAGAGAAGTAGTTATGAAAGGTGAACATTTCGGAGACGTCTGCCTGGCTGGGATATAAACTGAAAGCACAAGAACACTCCTACAAAAAAAGCCACAGCATATCCACGGAGTGAATGATGATGAGTTGGGCGAAGCATACATCCGTCCCCTGTGTCCGTCCGTGCATGCGTCCGATCACGTTCGAAACATGCAGACGGCGCGCGGGTAACACCGACGAGACGCGAGTCAAGGAAGCCGAGCGCAGACGTCTTCAACGCACCCGCCGCTCTGCTTCGTCCATGCCCCACAACAATCCGCCACGTAAGGCGACTATCCAGGAGATTGATAGAGACTTTCGTTGTCCTCATACCCAGGCACAGCCCGCGCAGCAGCCAATCGGAGAGTAGCGGTACAACGCCATCTATATTATCCTTACTCAACTGCAGTTTGTATGTACTTCTATGAGACAGCGCCTTCTATTATAATGTTCGGGAGATACTGCCTTTTTTTTCTTTCTAGTCTCTTCTTCTCTCGATTACGCGTGACGCATGACAAAGTTAGACTAAAGAGAGCTTCGCCCCTAAAATATATTATAAATAAACACCACGTTACAAAGCCGGTACAGCTTCTTCCTCAGGAGTAAGAAAGCTTAAGATGTGCGGCGGTTATATACGGTTGCTTGCCTATTTTTTGGTTGGAGTTTTCTCATCCTTGAGCACAAATTTGAATTTACGAATTTTTTTCTTCCACGCGTAGCTTTTGCATAATCAAACGCAAACAGGACGTATGTACAGTACATAGAACAAATAAATTTTCCCTTTGGTGTTGCCGCGCTTGGTGAAATCACTTCGCGGATATATAATCTCAAATCATAACAAGGAAAATTTAATGGCTCGTTTCTTAGTTTCACAAATGCAAAACAGGCAATGAAGCCAGGAAGGGCATAGGGGACGTTAGTTCTAGTTTTAACTGTATGATACTAATGAGAATTTAAATGCACCAAGAACATAAACTAGTCGAAAAGACAACATGCCGCCTCCGGGAATCGAGCCTGCAACATATCCAGACTTTATGTTTGATCGGCAGGTTAGGTGCGTGCTATATTCAATTCATTCATTAATTTTGCAAGCCATTCACACGAACACCACTCAGGATTGTGTCGAATATGGAGGACATGAAAGGCGTAGCTCTATCTCGTTCAAAATAGCCTCGAGCACGAAACACATTATACTGACAAAAGAATCAAGCTCATGTAATTAGATAAGTGGCGTTTCACGTACCAAAACGACCATATGAGGGACGCCGTAGTGGAGGGCTCCGGAAAATTTGACCACCTGAGGTTCTTTAACGTGCACCCAAATCTGAACCCACGGGGCTATACAGCATATTCGCCTTCATTGAAAATGCAGCCACCGCAGCCGATATTCGATCCCACGACCTGCGGGTCAGCATATACTTAGCATACCACAGCGGTGGTAAAGTGTACTCGGGGCAGCTCCTGTAATTGTATGCCCCCCCCCCCCCCAAAAAAAAAAAAACCACCGCACAGCTTTGCCACAAAGGTGAAGCAATGAACGCGATAGCAGCCAATTGGAAGGTCACGCACCGAACGGCAAGAAGATCGAAACGTGCCCCACGTTTCTCACGCACAAATGACGCACGAAACGTACTCACAGGTACAGATGAACGCGAATAAGCGTCTCAATTGTTACTTCGCTGTGTCTGAAAAGCGCGCCCCTTCTCGCAAACGGAGACTGTGCAATGATTGCAGAGACCTTTGTGCACCCTGTAACTACAACAGAAACGTTCTAGTGAAAGCCCAACGCCAGCCAATACGTACGATCGTCCCCACCACCAGATAAGAGCGCGTGGGCAAGCATCCACCTTCTCCGTTCTGAGGGGCAAAGTACGCGTGGGACATTAGAACGCGCGCCGCCGCGTGCTCATTGCGCCATCTTGCTGGTAATGCTAAAAACACGATACCCCCCCCCCCCCCCGAGATGCCCATCACAAGCCGTAAGTGGTAGATATAAATGTTTTACCATTCGAGCGTTCAAAGGCCAAGCTTCTCGGGGGCTCAGTGGTTAACGCCTCACACTCCCGTTTCAGAGGCCCCAGCCCCCCCCCCCCCCCCCCCCGGTGGTCTAGTGGCTAAGGTACTCGGCTGCTGACCCGCAGGTCGCGGGTTCAAATCCCGGCTGCGGCGGCTGCATTTCCGATGGAGGCGGAAATGTTGTAAACCCGTGTGCTCAGATTTGAGTGCACGTTAAAGAACCCCAGGTGGTCGAAATTTCCGGAGCCCTCCACTACGGCGTCTCTCATAATCATATGGTGGTTTTGGGACGTTAAACCCCACAAATCAATCAATCAGAGGCCCCACTCGGTCGACTCCGCGCGCCGAACTCTTTTTTTCGGGATTTTTTTCTTTCTTGCGTTTTCATATATATATAGATGCGTATACATATACGGAGAGTGACGCCGGCGGCCAAATCGAGTGGAAAGTGCCCATATAATTGCTATCCAAATAAAATAAATAAGATCAGCTTGCACAAAGTCCCGCAGGGCTGGTTCCTAGCAGTGCTTGAGGGCACCTATCTCGTCCTCACTAAACTATAGGCTTCTTTATCCTCTCTTCCTCACCCCTGGCTACGATTTCTCTCTTTTTTTCTACTATTTATTATTATTATTATTATTATTATTATTATTATTATTATTATTATTATTATTATTATTATTATTATTATTATTATTATTATTATTATTATTATTGTTCTTGTTGTTCTTGTTCTTGTTGTTCTTGTTCTTGTTGTTCTTGTTCTTGTTGTTCTTGTTCTTGTTGTTCTTGTTCTTGTTGTTCTTGTTCTTGTTGTTCTTGTTCTTGTTGTTCTTGTTCTTGTTGTTGTTGTTGTTGTTGTTGTTGTTGTTGTGCGTGCGTGGCTTCTTCCGCATCGGTGGAACGATGGTTACGATGCGCGGCTGCTCACTCGAAGGTAGTGATTTCAATACCGGACGGCGGCGGCTGCATTTCTATTGAGGCGAAGTGCTGAAGGCCCGTACATTGTGCACGGGGTCGGTGCACGTTAAAGTACACCAGACAAGCGAAATTTCCGCAGCCTTCGACTCTCCGAAACGACGTAATACACGTGTAATAAGACACGCTCAGGCTACCTGCAGTCAGCTAAGAAATGCTTTGCATTTAAAATTTCTGCCATGCTATAGTAGAGTGTACTTTAGTAAACTCAAGCTATAGTAGCTATAGCGCTTGTATACGGCTTTTTGATACGGCTGATGTTTCTCCTTGCGAAGGTTAAGCCATAACAAGATCTGCGACGTACCACTTGCGTGAAAGGTTTGTTTTGTTTTGTTTATTCAATACTGCCAGCCACCCTTTGGCAGCCAGGGCAGGAGTGGTACAGCGCACAAAGTTTACACGCAAAGTTTACAAACACAAAGTTTACACGCGACCAGTAACACGGTCCGCGGTACACAGGGAAGCAATAATGCAGTAAGTAAGTAAAAAAAAAGAAAAAAAAGCAGTGTACGTTGTGGCATGGTAGCAAGATAACACGTGAAATACGTTAGTTCAATAGGACAGGGGAACAAGACCAGCACTTCCAATCATACACAATTTTGAATAGCCGTTGAAAAAGCATTTTGATTAGTTAAGTTAGTAACGTCGCGTGGCAAAGTGTTCCATTCTGCTATCGTTCTCGGGAAAAAAGATAGACGGTGAGCGTTTGTTCTCGTGAAAGGCATTAGGATTGTTTTGTTGTGCTTGTTCCGGGTGGGGCGTGACATGTTGAATTCGAGATAAGTATTGAAGTCAAGCTTTGAATAACCATAGACTATCCTGTGTAATGTTTTAAGTCGATGTAATTTACGGCGGGACTCTAGTGTTGGTAGGTCAGAACGCTTGCGCAGTTCTGTCACGGATACTCGCCTGCTGTATGCGTTGTGAATAAATCGCAGCGCTTTCTTTTGTACCCGTTCGAGCATCGCTGAATCCGTCTTTGTGTGTGGGTCCAAACAACGTCTGCATATTCGAGCAAGGGGCGGACCGGCGTAGTGTACGCAACGGTCTTCGTTCTGCTTGTACAGTGCTGAAGTCGGTGTCTTAGAAGCCAAAGTCTGCGCCGTGCTGATGATGTAATATTTTGTATGTGTTTGTTCCAGGTGAGGTTTGATGTCATGGCTACACCCAAATATTTGTACTCGTTAACAACCTCTAATTCAACATTGTTAATTTGATAAGCATATTGAAATGGAAACTTTTTGTGCGTTTTTGTCATTTGGCGGCACTTTGTTGTGTTGAGGCTCATGTTCCAATCGGCACACCAATTACTAACAGCTGTTAAGTATTTGTTGAGAACTTTCTGGTCATTTACCGATTCAATAGGGAGATAAACAACGCAGTCATCGGCAAAGAAACGGAAACGCACCAGACAGTCGAACTGTAAATCGTTTAAATAGATAATGAAAAGCAACGGACCTAAGACGGAGCCCTGTGGGACTCCAGAAACAACTGATGACAAGTGAGAGGCAGAGTCACCTATCTGAACGTACTGATACCGGCTTGATAAGTAGGAGTCCAACCACTGAGTTATTTTCTCATTTTTGACCAAGTTTCGAATTCTTAACATCAGGTTGTTATGGGGTACTCGATCGAAAGCTTTTTCGAAATCCAAGAATATAGCGTCAATTTGCCCCCCCCCTTATCGTTAGTCGTGTGTATTAGTTGTGCAACCGTGGAAAATCCACGCCGAAAACCATGTTGATTGCTCGTAAAAAACATGTTGCTCTCAAGATACGTTACTAGGTGTTGAAATATAAAGTGCTCCAAAACTTTACCGGCTGTACACAAAAGGGATATGGGGCGGTAGTTTTTTACAGAAAGTTTATCGCCGGATTTATGCACAGGAATAACTTTTGCAGTTTTCCAATCGTCTGGAACCACACCGCTTAGTAGACTTTCGCTAAATATAATGTAAAGGTATTTCGAGCACCACTCCGCATAACGGTAAAGGAATGCATTTGGTATTCTGTCGGGACCTGCGGACTTTTTAGGGTCGAGGTTGAGCAAAGCCGAAAATATTCCCGGCTCAGTAATAGTTATATCGGGAATGTCAAAGCCAGGAATATTGAAATTAGTGCAGCACTGGGTTGCACGTACAAATACAGACGAGAAAAAAGCATTAAAAGCCCTTGCTATCGAGCAGGCATCGGACACTTCCCTGTCGTTTATTGTAATTTTGCCGACTGGGTCTTTCTTTTAGGTGATGTGAGTCCAGAACTTCTTAGGGTTGGTGACAAGAAAGCCGTGTATCTTAACATTAAAAAAGTGATACTTTGATTCTTTGATTTTTTCCCGTACGTCAGCCCTTAGGGAAGGTAACACGTTAGGCGTTTTGGGCGCTCGGGAGAGACGCTTAACACGACGTTTTAAGTGAATTATGTCACGCGTAAACCACGGGCTTTGGCGGTTAATCTTTCTTTGTTTTTGTGGGACATATTTGTTAATACAAGTATGCACGGCCGTCTTGAAGTGCAACCATAATCCGTTTACGTAGAGATACCCGTTATTGTATTTGCTCTTAAAGGTGTCGAAATCTAGTTCGAGGAAGTCCAAAATACTTTCATCATCAGCACCATTAAAATCTCTAAATGGCTTAATGATTGCCCGCGAAGTTGAGGGCAACATATGACTTTTAAATTGTACTATTTCGTGATCTGAAATCCCGGGCAGAACATTGACATCAAAACCGAGCCGTTAGCGGATTCAGAAAGAAAGACAAGGTCAAGTAGTGACCTTGAGTTTGTCGAAACACGAGTAGGTTCATGCACAATTTGGCCTAATTTACAAGAAAAAACAACATCAAGCAGCAGTTCGGAATGATCGCAGGTAGGAACGGCACGCATCGAATCCCAGTCAATTCGGGGCAGATTAAAATCACCGCAGAGTACCATATGCGAGTAACGCTTGGCATACACGCCTACATGATCTGCAAATGCTTCAAGTACTGTAATGTTGGAATTTGGTGGTCTGTAAAATACACCGATAAAGATGTTGAGTTGCGGATGGTGAAGAACAATGCAAGCCATTTCAATGTTTTTGTGTTGGGGAAGGGGGGTATAGTCCAGGCCTTTTTTTATTACTAGTGCCACACCCCCACCTTTTGAAGCCCGGTCACAGCGATAGATTTCGTGGGAGCTCGGTATCGCTACCGAGTCTGGAATTTCGTCACTTAGCCACGTTTCTGTTACAGCCGTGACGTCGGGATCGTATACGGCGAGAACGCTTTCCAGACCATCAGACTTGTTTAAAATACTTCGTGCATTTATATTCAAAACAGAAAAAGGTTTGGAATTCGTGAGCGAAGGCACATCAGAGTCACTCTTTCCTTTGCTATCAGCTCGGTCGTGGTTTGGTGGCAATCGTCACTGCGGAGCGAAAGGGACTCTCGCTCCAAGAGTGTCGTCCCACACAAAAAGCTTACCATCGACTTTGATCTTGTCGAACGACTGCGTCACTTTTATCCTCTTCTTTCTTAGTTCAGCAGTGCTATCCCAAAGTTTTTCCCGGACAGCCCGGACGCGAGACGAAAAGTCTTCTGATATGCCATATTCCGTGTCTTTCAAGTTTTTACAGTTTTTTAGTATCCTCGCCTTGTCTCTACCGTCCACCAGCTTGAAAATTACTGGTCTACATTTGTTTTCCTTTTTTCTACCTATCCTGTGAATACACTCTATTCCGACGTTCTTCACTTTTAGTATTTCACCAAGAATGTCGTTCGATACTATCTGCTCTAGCAACTCCACCTTTTCATCCTTCATCTCTTTGATACCGTACACTATCAAATTACCCCTCCGACTGCGGTTTTCCAAGTCGTCGATTTTATAAACGAGGCTGTCCACTTGTTGTTGTAGTTTGTCTACTTTAGTGGTGTAACTTGTTACGGTGCCAGATAGTTCATCTAGCTTTCTCTCAATTGCTGAAAGCTTATCACAAGTTTCACTCAAGCATTGTGTGGCGGTACCTGAACTTTCTTTGAGTAGACGAATTTCATCTAAAATCTTCTGAAACATAGCTTCTGTGGGTTGTCGCAATAATAGTGGAACAAACGATATACAATACGTGAATAGGCACACACCTGTTTGTGAATAACCTTTCGCTCTTACGGCTATGTCAAACAGCACGACTTGTTCAGCGAACTGGGAACGCGGAAAAAACACACGTATGAAGCAAAGAGGAGGCTCACTAACAACTGTTATTGATCGCTCGTGCTGTGTGCCTCCTCTTTGATTTTTGTGTGTGTTCCTCCCATGCTCCCACTTCACTGAACGATTATGAATTACCGACTAGCCCACCTTTCCATCCGGTTGAAACAGCAGTACACTAGCTTCTTAATATGTATGTTTCACAGTTTATCTACCCCACCGCATATGCGTCGATTTCAGCCGTGTATATGTAAGCGCGCGCACCAATGGTGTTAACGGTGCCCCAAAACCCACCGACACTCTCAAATATTGAGCACGTGCTTAATAGATTAGATTCAGCATCACTGCTTGTGTCTCTACCCCTGGGCGCTTTTTCGTAACAATAACGTACGTTAGAGCAGAAGGGGATGAAGACCACGGGCATGCCGTTGGAGTACATACATGCGCGCGCCCCATTTGCGCCCCTCTTTGCAATTATTTCACAAGAACAACGTGAAGACGTAAGAATGAGGAAGGTAACAGATCAGGTGCGATCTTATACTAATACGAAATGCACGTAACTTGCGAGAAAAGGTTCAAAAAAAAATAAACGAGGGCAAAAGTTCAGGTACGTCTAAGTCGGTCCAGCCCGTCAAGACAACTTAGTCCATGACAACAATGTCACAAGCGCTGACGTCTGTACACTGATAATTAAATATACAAACTCGTACGCTGCCTGTTACAAGAATCTCCCGCTCGAGCTGTGTCGCATATTCTTGAAACAAACACCATTGTTTGACAAACGGTAACTAACGTCAGCAGCAGGTGCGCCACTCGTCACGATTAATAGTCCTTCCACTTCACTGTCGTGCCGGTCGTTTGATTGATCGACAATCGGTAAGTATACTGATACAGATCGTGCCCATGCGTGATTTTATATGTTTCGCTCAATCACTGTCGCATTCGTTATTTCCGGTTAGGAGGGCACTTCCGTGTGGTCATGTACTATATTTATCTGCGCTGGTTGCATGCACGTGCATTAGTTAACATTTTCACGTCTCATCCCTTTCTCATCTTCGAAGCGCATGCGTGAAGAAACCGACGTATTTTTTTTTCTTCTTCATTTTTCCCCCTATTTTATGTGTGCATATAGTGATTGCGACTTTTTGGATCTACCCCCTTACTGCATGGCGATACTGAGCAGTGCTCAATTATGGGTCGCAGAAAATAGCACCACTTTTTTTTTTATCCCTAACAATAACCATGCAATCCTCACTCATTGAAAACACCCTAAACTAAGTTTTGAACTGCTCCAGTGTGTGAATTTCGTTAACGACTGATGCGCGCGTTGCTGAGTGATAAAAAAACGTTCGTGACGTGCGCCTCTCTGATTCTCCTAACTGGTCAGCTGTACAGCCGTCGTGATTAAAAAAAATCCGGTTACGGAAGCAGTAGAATTGATTGCTGCGCACGTGCATATATCAATCATGACAACACCAACAATCAATTAAAGATGCCAATACGCTAGCAGCCAGCAAGAATCTCGTATCGTCATCATGAGCACCTCATCAGACCACGCCGACGTAGCGTTTTTGATTTGATTGATTGATTTGTGGGGTTTAACGTCCCAAAACCACCATATGATTATGAGAGACGCCGTAGTGGAGGGCTCCGGAAATTTCGACCACCTGGGGTTCTTTAACGTGCGCCCAAATCTGAGCACACGGGTAGCGTTTTTGAAGCACGAGATAAATAAACAAACAAACAAGTTAATTATGGTTCATTACAGTGAAATTTTATGCAGCGCCCCCCGAGCACTGAACAGATAATCTCGCAATTAGTTTCTAAAGCGAATTACGATCGCACACGCTGAGCGCGTATTTTTGTATACGTAATATCCATATTCTATACACATTGGTGCTTGGTGGGCCACTGTTACGAGAAGTGTTCGGGAGGCATACCGCCCACAAAGCCCTATACCTTCAGAAACATCCGTTGAAGTTTGCGTCGACCTCTTGCAAAGTAAAAAAAAAAACGTACATTTCCAAACGCACAGGACAACAGAGTACACAATGACGAGGATCTAAGCCTATGGAGCTCAATAGCGTCGCACAAAATGCGAACAAGACTTTTTTTTTTCTCTTCATTACTTCCTCATTTCTGTCTCTCTTTTTTTCTTCTTCGGCTAATAGAGAGTGCAGAATGATGCGCGACATTTATTGCTGCTTCTGAGTGTTTTCAATGAATATATGTAAACATATTCGAAGAAAAAAATTGTGAGAGCAAATTCAAATAGACCACAGAAGCCACAGTTGCTCCCGCAACGACGAAGACGTCCTGCCGAGACGTTGCCTCCGGCGGAATTCCCTGGTGAACAGCTTTTCATCGCCACGGAGAGTACGAAGTTTAAGAGCTCTTGCGCAACTACGCGCTTGAGCTTGCTCTAAAATTAGCGCCAACTTCATACGAAAAAAAAAGACAAAAAAAGGACCCCCCCCCCCTCAAGACAAAAAAAAAAAAGCAGAAACTGCCAGACCTCTAAAAACAAAAAAAAAGCAGAAACTACCAAACCTACGCGGCACGCACAGCACACTCACAGAGATAGCTTGAAAAGCGGTCTCTCTGGAGCATTTTTTTTTAATGCAATTCTCGGGCAACTACAAGCACACTTACACGATACGCCATAAATTATACGAAACATCCACTATGTCATTATTCGTAATTATTCGGAAAGGCGTGATACCAGCTACACACCTGTAAGGTATTACGTGCAACTTCATCAATGTTGTGGGAGACGACGCTGACGAATCATGTACTAGGCTTTTGTACTGGGTCGGAGCAATCAACGACCCACTCGATACGCAATTCGCATTGCCTGACGCCTTACCGTTCTAAAAACGCCCTATACTGTTCTAAAACGCGTGTTAACGCGGTTTCTTACTCGACAAGGGTCAATTTGCAACAGAGTTTCTAGCACCGCCGTACATTTGTGGTATAAAACAGGGCTGAAACGAACAGGACTCAGTCAGGTTCGAGCCCCGTTCTATCCTGGCTATCCTTATTTAGTTTCTGTTTTTAATTTTCTTATTTCACTCGATAGTGGTTACGGACACCGGCGTTGTCGGCAGCGGACAGTTATACGACACCCTTGTTGTGATCTCATAACGTATCTCGCTTCACAACGCGGCGTCAGCCAGGAAAGCGGAACGAATAATCCTGCATCGCCCGGATCATTCGGCTTATCGACAGATGGTGTACATGAAAAAGAAACGTAGCCAGAATTTTTTTCAGGAAAAAAAAAAAGGGGGGGGGGTAATCATATTTAGTATGTTCATGCATTCGTTTGAATTTATATGTGCCTGTGAACATACAAAATTGAAAATATTTGGCGTGGCGCAAATATGAACCGCTACCCTGTCTCACATCACTGTACATTTAATCCTTATCAGCTACAAAACGCGAGAACCAACACACGGTGCATTTAAAACGGCGGCCCGTACTATATGGTCCCTAGATTATACCCGTGTACTCCGTGCGCAGAAACGCCTGAACGAACAAGAATCCGCATCCATGGACTTCACGTAACGCATATGCGGTACGTTACAAATAGGGGAGGTGGGAGTGGGAAAAGCTATAAAGCAGTTATGAAAACTACCACTATATATACATATATACAAGCATTATTGTTAACCTAGACGGTGCCCCACGAAAAGGTTGAAAAAGTAACCGACGGTGTAGCATGCATCCCACTGTGCTGAGATAAGGAAAGTGCGTAATATTCCGAGTAGTTACTTTCCCCAAGGGAGCCTCCCATTGGAAGTCATAAAACAGTAACTCTCCGTAGGTTTCTTGCTGATTGATGTGTCGGGTTTAACGTCACAGAAGCACCATATGATTATAAGAGACACCGTAGTGGAGGGGCTCCGGAAATTGCGAACAGCGGGGGTTATTTTAACGTGCACCCAAATCTGAGCACACGGGCCTAGAACATTTTCGCCTCCATCAGAAATGCAGCCGCCGCAGCCGGGAGTATACCTCTGTTTGCTCAGCGCCACCTGAAAGTAATTTTTCAACAACTTGTTGCACCATTGCAGACAAAAAACAACAACACTGCGCTGCAGCGCAATTTTCCTCTGGCAAGTGTGCAACCACCATGTTTTCTACACCACGAATCGAGGATGATAGCACTTGGTTATATACCCACCTCCAGCACCCATTAATGTTGTAAACACAAAATGTGGCTATGGATAAACCCTGCATTGAAGATACATATAGTGTCAGTGAATTCACCACTATACGCTGGTTCCCATAAACAGGATTGACCACAGTTGACAGCGCCTGCATAAGAATGAGTTTCCGTTGTATAGAACTTAAGAATATATACAAGCCTCCGCCTATGAAGAACTGTAGCGGCGTACCTGGTATTAATCTGTGCAGGAGGAACATGCTAAGTGGTATCCGTTCGCACCTTAAGCCCCGTATGACTGATAATGCGCAGTATCAACGAAAAAAAAGAAAAGATCGGCACAAGTGACCACAGTTGCCGGAGCGGCAAGATTGCTAACGTGGCCCCGCCGTGGTGGTCTAGTGGCTAAGGTACTCGGCTGCTGACCCGCAGGTCGCGGGTTCGAATCCCGGCTGCGGCGGCTGCATTTCCGATGAAGGCGGCAATGTTGTAGGCCCGTGTGCTCAGATTTGGGCGCACGTTAAAGAACCCCAGGTGGTCTAAATTTCCGGAGCGCTCCACTACGGCGTCTCTCATAATCATATGGTGGTTTTGGGACGTTAAACCCCACATATCAATCAATCAAGATTGCTAACGTGCACCGCTGCGTTTTTCCCGAGCGCGCCGATATTGAGAGGGCCAGGTACATTACACTTTCCAAAGCAGCTAGGGGTGGTCGGTGAAAGCACTCCGACAAGCAGAACTGAGATATAAAAACACAACTGCTCGCAATTTCAGAAGAAAAGAATATCGTGTGCGTAGCCTCGTCCACCGATAAGCAATGATCAAGCGTTCTTTAAGATGTCGGATTTCGGACGGGCCATCCGACGGCCACGTACTGAGCTTTGGAAGATGAAATGAGCTTGGCAATCTGGCCATCCTCGTGCATGCTATAGCGAACAGCGGTGCGCGTCACAATTTTGCGGCTCCGGCCACCATTCACTTGTGCTAATCTTTTTTTCCGCTACACGTCACGCAAACTCCGAGCCGAAAGTTTATCGTCCGTATAGCTAAATCATCACGAGCAGCGGTGTCGGAATGGCTGCTATAAGGTTTGGCAGCGAAGTGCGAAGTTTCCAAGTTTTCGAGTAGGAACTATAGCCTCGTGTCTGCATGGGTAAAAAATGGCAGCTCCTGAAATGCACAAACGGTGATTGACGTCACAGCAAATGCCATTGGACAAGTCATCTACACAAGTATCTCTTGTTGGGACAGCGAAATCAGCGCTTGCATTTATTCTTGGTTTGTAACCGTGAATAGAACAGCTTGTATGCTCCTCGCGTGATATTCCTTTGCAAAGCCCACGCATAATCCAGTTTATTACTGTTTCCCTCCAGTTTATTACTGGAGGGAAACGAAAAGAGTGTAAAAAAGAAAAAAAAATGAGAAAGTGCTTGGCGGAAGACTTTCTAGTTCTCTCGGCGAATCCAGACAGCGCTTCGTGCAGCGACACATCCTTCCTTGCTTCCGGAACTCGTTCCGGTCCGATCGCCGGTCGGCGCAAGTGGTGCACGACGCGGCTATCAGCGCTGCGCCGTAAGGACTCCGAACTAATCCGGGAACGAGACAGCCCGAGGCTCGTAAAAGAAGCGCCATTCGTTGCCCCCTGCGCCCATGTGGAACGTCTATAGTCTGAAGGTCAGCCCTTCAGACTATAGACGTCTGATGTTGCGTCACTCGGGCGGCCTGACCGATCTATTTCTGATAAGGCGCCGCGCCGACGTCTCCCTTTTTTCTGCAGGGAAGCAAACAAGCACGCGCGCACACAAATACGGACGCGCATGCGCAGTATGTCACCACCCCTTGTTTCTATTCAGTGTTACGTATGCATTTTTCGTTATCTGGCATGCCCTGCAACAGATTGAGTTGCGCAAGTACAGCGCCTGTCCGGAATGAGAAATCTATGTCTCTCTCTCTCTCTCCCTCTCTCTCTCTCTCTCTCGAGGTTCCTCGCCTACTGAGTTAGCAAACTGAAGAGTTACGGAGGTTAGGGGAGTCGAACCCATTCCCCTCCTTCCTGAATACGCCAATAGCTCGAGAATTAGAACGCGAAAGTTTAGGGCTAAGTAATGGGCCCAATTTCGTCTCCAGCGTCTTCAGTTCGTGCCATATCGGCGTCAGAGTTATCTTTAGCGACCAGATTCGTGACGAAATGACGCGGTTTGCTCGAACACACACATACACCAATTAGGCAAGAGCATGGTAACGCAGGCAAGTCTGGCGAGAATATGGTTAAACATTCCATCCCCCCCCCCCTAAAAAAAGAAAGAAATTCCAGCAGCACCCCTGCTCTTGGTGGTGGTGCATGGTAAAACTTTTAATACCCAAAAACGGAGCCCCGCAAAGTTTTATTACGCAAGCCCCTAGAAGAGCTTCGCGAACGATGACAGCACTCGTATACAAGTTGCATTCTAACGATCGAAGCCGTGGTATAATCGCGCACAAGAAAAATAAATAAATAAAAAATAAAAGATTATACCTCGCGATCCCCGAATAATTTTTCAGCGGCTGCCAAGTGCCTCTTCAAGTTTCGGCATATTTTCGAAACTCGCGAGCAGCCGGAGACACCTCTGACAGCCAATAAGAACATGCTCGCATATACATCGCGCCTTCTCTGCTGTACAAGCGAGCTACACGGCCGTGTTTACAGAATAAGCGATATCGGCTAATATCCAATACGTGCTTGCATAACGCGTGGTCGGGAAAGAAAACAGCAATGACGGAGCCGCCAAACATTTTCCCGACTTCTAATCAGAGAAAGAAAAACAGAAGGCTATACCGGCGGGGGCACTCGGTAAATCGAACGTCACGATTTACGCCAGCGACAAGAGAGAAAAGCCTTCAGAGCGGCAGCCCCTGAACTTTTTCAAAGAGCGCCCGCGGCGCCCCGAGTTTAACAGAAATAATATACGCTGTACCGTGACAGCTGCAACAAGACGTATTATAGCAAGATGCATAACGGCCGCATGACAAGCCCGCCGAGTCATACAGCACACGCGTATGGTTAAAGCTCGGAAATGGGAACGCAGTACTAAATTGCAGCGTTCATTGATAAGATCAAGGTACAAGAAAACTTCACAGGTGATTCTTAAAAGAAACAGGATAAAAGTGAGCCCCGTAACGGTCTGCATAGTGCGACACCTCAACAGTGGCTCACGAGGGATGGACATAAGGAGGGATTAAAAGGGATAAGGTATAGAAAATGGATTGGGATAGAGATGAGGACTCCCACATGGTAAAGAGAATTAAGATAGAGAAAGATGGGGACACGGTCGAAGGAGTCCGAGGACGGGGCAGCACTCAGCGAGAGCTTCACGGCGTCAGAAGATCGCGGAGGGCGAGCCGCGGTCGGCCAGAGCTGCGCTGTCGTCGGAGATCGCGGGGGCACCGGCACGGAATCCAGCGAGCGAGTCAAGTTCTTTTCCTATTGATTCTGGGTTCTTCAGAGGCGTTCTTAAGATAACGCGTCTGGCCGAATTCTTATGAGCACCATGAGGTGAAAGCATTTGATTAGAAACTTTCTATCTACTATTATAAGTGAGTTTTTTTTCCCGTTTCCAGCACACGCCCGATAAATACAAGAAGAAAAAAAAAAGAAAAAAGTCACGTGACATAACCGCTTGCATGCCGCGATTACAGCGCTTCCTAACGCTACTCGTACGAAGGATATGCCTCCCTCGCGGAGGTTCATGACCGTGTCAAGAAAACGCAGCAGTGATCGCTTGTGCATGCTGCAGCCTCGAGCAACAAGTTCTTCCTCGCATGGCCATCCCCATTGTCGCTGTCCTGTCGCATTTTACCACGCCGCGGCTAAATGCTATAGATCGTTCGCAGGCAGGTACTGTCACGTGGTAGTACGAATGTGTGTCCTTTCAGGCTCCTTTACTTACGCAATGGTTTGCCTCTGTCTATGCACTTGCTATCCCGCCTGGACTATGCAGGGAACATTGCTGTGCCCAAATAAGCTCGGCTTTAAGAGTTCCGCCATAAAAAAATAATGAATTTACATGTACAACCACGCGTCATCACCTTGATAAGCAAATGAAATGATCAATTCAAGCTATATTGATCTCATTAAGCAACATGGTACACGGCTGTCTTTACCCCAGCCGTCGCCTGGAAGTCGGTTAACGCTCGCCGGTGGTGTCGTTCCCTTTTGTTCCGCAGAGTAAAATTGGCACGACTGCGCAAGATATGAAGGAACAAATCTCACCACGAGAAAGATCGCTGCTGCGAGGCTCGGAGAGTCTGCTGATCATGAGCATCCCGAGATTCGCGGAGGCGTTCGTGGCCATATTCCAACGAGACTTCAAGGAACACGTATACTTATGGAGCAGCGCACAGAGACAAGCACAGAAAGAACGAAAGAAACACAGCTGAACTCGTAACTATAGTTTAGTTCGCAGAAAAAAAAAACATGCCTCCGCGCTGCCTTGGCGAAATCTTGTCCCGACAAGATTAATGATAATGTCAATAGACAAGTGTCTAGACTGACAAGTGCTGATTACGGTGAACATGTTCTGCACAGATCAGCGCAGAAGTTAGTTCGACATGAGCAGAAAGGTTTATCTATGAAGCAGCCTCAAAAAGATAAGGTTCCTGAAGAAAATAAGAGGAAATGTGTGTCGATACCATATGCAAACAAAATAACGCATAATCTAAAGAATGTAGGTAGCAGATACGGCCAACATGTTTGTTTGTTTTTCATTGCCAAACAAGCCGAAACTTCTGAAACAAACAAACGGAAAAGTTTGCGTCAGGCTGGATCGAAAGCTAACGGCGAGAAAAATAGATTTCTATGCTCCGTTAGGTGTGTTTCTACATTTGTAGAGTTGATTGATATATATAGGGTTTAACATCCCAAAACCACCATATGATTACGAGAGACGCCGTAGTGGAGGACTCCGGAAATTTCGACCACCTGGGGTTCTTTAACGTGCACCCAAATCTGAGCACACGGGCCTACAACATTTCCGCCTCCATCGAAAATGCAGCCGCCGCAGCCGGGATTCGATCCCGCGACCAGCGGGTTAGCAGCTGAGTGCCTTGGCCACAAGACCACCACGGCGGGGCTACATTTGTAGAGTGAATGTACAACTTGTGTGCCCTTGTCAGATGGAAAGATGTACTTACATCGGCCAAACTGGCTGGTGCGTAAATACAAGGCTTTCAGAGCACAAGAGAGCATTAGCAAGTAATGATTACTCTTGCATTAGCTGGCATTGCTTATAGTGTCACGGCGCTCCGCTACTGTATCGCAAGTTTGGGGTTGGAATTTGGAAGAGAGGTAAGGTAGGGGATGTGGGTGAAAAGAAAGTTGTTGTTTGCTGAAACTAAAATACTTTCCAGTCGCAGGGATCAGGTGACCAGGGAAGTTATCGAGGCATTCCACATGGCAAAGAGAAAGGATAACTGTATGAGCCAAGCATTAGTTAGTTCAAGCGATTGCAAATTGTTCTTCTTGGAAAGTATGCTGTAACGTTATCGTCATTGTAACACGTGGTACACTATGATGTTGTACATTAACCGTGTTTTTTTTTTTTCAGCGAAATAAACTGGTTGCGAGTACAGCGGTGTCCCCTCCGATCCTTCTGTGCTTGTCTCCGTGCGCTGCTTCGACTCAACCAGTATACGTTCTCTGCACCTTCCACACCTTTTCACGGTGCGCTGCACCTCGATTCTCAAAAGTACAGCGGCGCCTCCTGCATCGCCGTCCTCGATTGAACAGGGTATTGGTTAGGTGTCGCCGTCGTGCCGCCAACCCTTACACCTTCTAGCGCCAGGGTGCAGCCTCACACATTCCTGTCGAGCGCTAGCAGACAACACCTTGAGACATGCATGTGGTCGTAGACATCGACAACGTACAGACGGAATTTTTTTTCGATTGTGGACGATCTTGGCGTGATACTCCTACATAGACGGCGACACCGAACTCTACGCTACTGCAGGTAATTGTGCAGATGTGATAGCATTCTCCAGAAGTCCGCTCAGATGAACGATGGCGACATTTCTTCGTTATCCACTGTTTTTTTTTTCAAACGGAAGAACATTGCGGGTTGTATGCGTGTCAGGCCAACTTGCCACCACTGACTCGACAAACGTGTGTGCTACGCCTACAACGCCGCAAGACCACGCGATGCCGACGACGCAAGCAGCCACTGCAGCAGCTGCCGTGCTTCGTCTGAACGCTGATCGAAGACCTGCACGTCGCGACGACCCTGACAAAGTGCTATAGCACTTTGTCAGGGTTTTCTTCCGCTCCATATATGGAGCGATAGAAAGACGAAGTTTCTTATTGATAAACATAAAGAGAATTTGAGCAACAATGGCAAAAAGGAGCTTGAACTGGCAGTCTAAATAACGGACCACAACTTCCTCGTAGTACCTATACGTGTGCGGTTACGATCGCTGCGCACCAGTTGAGCACCGATTTGACACAACATGGCGTCCAGTTCCTCGTCTTCGCTGTCGGATTCAGCTATTTCCATAGCAGTGCGGAATTCCTCCATGCTGACAAATCCGTGTGGGCGCACAATACATACGACGACTTACGTAAACAAGCAGGAGACGACAGGTGTTCTCTGCGTGCACCTCAACATTCCATTGACACTAAGCGAAGGCGCTGCTGATGCGTTGCATTTGGACCCCTAAATGGGTGCCGCGACACCTATCGCCTTAGAGTTTTCTAAAGTTAACTAGAGGGGACTCTATAGTCGCTGCGATCGTTCAGCGACCATGGGAATGATGGGTAGTATACACACGTTTGCCTAGTTTTCGTAGTTGCGGGCGGCGAATCGTACTTGCGGCTTCATTTACTGCTGTGTTTCGGTTTTGTTTTGAAATAAAGATTCAACCCTTTAGAACTTCGTGACCCGATTTGGAAAGGTAAGTCTAAATAAATAAGGTAGTGAAGCACAATCACTGAACATTTGCCGATTTTATTATTTCGTGAAAAAACAGCTCCAAGCCACACGAACACACCAATGCCAAAAGTAGGCCAGAAGTACGAAGATCATACAAATATGTGTACTACCCATAATTTCCATGCTCGCTCAAGCGCCGGGCATTGCAGATCCCATAGACACTAGCGCCAGAGTTGTCTCTAGTTTATATTAGGAAATTCTATGCCTATAGCTACATCCGTGTGTGTATTACCAATCCTGTCCGCACTTTTCTGTAAGCTGACATAGTTGTTGAATCGACTTGAAACATGAAACCTGCAGCACCAGGTGTCGGCACTGGCTGCACCTTTTAGATGCGGAGCATCTTATACTCGCGCCTTGTAGTGCGCCGTCCGCACCGCTTCTCGAACATTCGACAGCTGACGCGCGCGCATGCGCCGTCGCGCCGTCGCCCACTCTTCCACCATCTGTGCATCCCTTCCTCCTCTACACACCGCGCGCGCTTCACTCCTCCACCATCTGTGCACCCTTCCTCCTCTACACACCGCGTTCGACATCTACAATTCTCCTGATTCTCCAGTGGACGCGCATGTGGCGTCGCGCTTCGAGAACATTCAACAGCTGACAGTGCATGCGCCGTCGTGCTGTATATATACTCAAGGTCGGCGCTCGCTCGCTCAGTTGCCGCTCGTCGGTTGGTTTGTACGGCGCGTCGACGTCCAAGGTTGCGGTGAAATGAATTCCAACGAATCCACAAACACAATGATCGACGTCCCTTCGACCAGCGCCGCCCTTTCGCATACGTGTGTACGTGTTCACTCATTTAACACCCCCTCCTACAACCACGTTAACCAATTTAGCCATCGACCCAAGTAAGTCGCAATTTAACACCCCATTTCACAACCACGTTAACCAATTTAGCCATCGACCCAAGTAAGTCGCACTTTAACACCCCGTTAACCAATTATATGGTCCGCATCCTCCTCAGTGTTCCCCCGAAGGAAGCTGCGGGCAATTTTTTTAAGTATGCGGTGCTGTGCACTTTTAAATCCAGTGGACCCATAAGTAAACATGAACTATCACCAACACGCCCAACTTTCAACGTTACTGAACTTCAAAGAACGTCGCCGGCGGCGACGTCTCCGCTGCTTGACGCCGCGGAATTTCTTGGCGCGGGGCAGCCACGCGTTTGAAAGAGCACACGCTTGAGCGCGCGCGTGTCACGCACGCTGTTGGCAGGCACGCACACAGCAGCTGCACGGCTGAGGACGCTTTCACTTCGGCTATAAGGAGATGCCCACGACGGGCACGTCGGTTTCAGCGTGCACGGCCGTTAGACGCGTAGAGCGATCGAGAAGACCGCGCGAAAATGTGTCGTTAACGCCATGGTTTAAACCTAATAGTGGAGTGTACAAGTGTTAACTGGAGTGTTCGGAAGTTTGCTTTTTGTTTGCCTGTGTATCACTGCACTTCATGCAAAATTTCTCTTCTTTTTTGGTGATGGTTTCTTCGTCTTTGCAGATGTAAACGATTTGTATATTTTTCGCTCTTATACTTTGTGATGACTGTCATTTCACTACATTCCAGTTTCTGTTTTCTGCGCTGTTAATGTACCACCTGCATGTACAATCTGTACGCCCACCTGCTATGGTCTCGGAATGAGACTGGCAGTATTGAAAATAAAAAAATAATAAGGTGAAAACGCTGAAGCTGAAAGCGATGCATACAGGTGCGTGGCTCAACGCCTGGCGCAGTTTGATGTATTCTCTAGAGGCAGCAATTTTAGCCAGAAATATGTTTAGAAAAAAAAATGTTTAACGATTTTGAGAGTACTTGGTACTCAACTATGGGAGATCAGTTAGCCGTCCCTAAATTAGAACAAAAACGAAGCTATACGCGCAATCGATTTCTTCTAGCCAGCAATTTCAAACGGACGCATAGCAGTGTGCGTTTGAGATAATAATTGAAGAGAAGCGCAGTCGTGGCGACTGCCCTATATTGGCCCTAATTACGAAGTTAGCGCCATTGCACGTGCGTGTTTACAAACAGACCTGCGTTACCATGCGTAGACAGATGTTTTACTAAACTCCTTATTTATAGTTACTTATACAACTAACAGACAAGAAAACCAAGCAAATTATAGGGGATGTTGTTTGTAGTAATCGTGATGCGAATGTGGAGAATTAAAGTGGACGAAAAGATTACCTGTCGCCGGCCAAGGCCGAACTTGCGACCTTCGGCGGATTACGCACTTGATGCCATCTGAGCTACATACGGCAGCGGTCGTCTCTCCGTCCGCTTTCTGTGGTATGAATCTGGATTTAAACCCATGGGTGGGCCAGTTAGTAGCCGTGATGGTGAGGGAAGAACAGTTTTTTTTTTTTTCAGCCAGCTGGCGTCACAAAGCACTTGATCTTTTTTACGCGTTAGCAGCTAACCAATAATCCCTCGCGTAAATCTAGAGTTCGGCTCTGGTTAGAATTGTCACACCCTGTACGAACGCGTTCCAGTAATATCCGTGTTATACTCGCCACCATGGCTACTGGTGGCGCTGACTGACACTCCCACGTTTAAATTCACATATATACCCAATAAAGTGGCTGGGGGGACTAGCCGCCGTGGTATCTCAGTGGTAGAGCATCGAACGCGTTATTCGAAGGTCGCGGTTCCTGCCCACGGCAAGTTATCTTTTCACCCACTTCTCTTTCTTCATATTTACATTACAATTTGGTCTGATAGCTTCCCCTATACTTTCTTTGGCATTATTGTTGGTTAGAGATCATATATATATAGAAATAAATATATATATATATATATATATATATATATATATATATATATATATATATATATATATATATATATATATATATATATATATATATATATATATATATATATATATATATATTATATATTACTGGTTACGGTGCTCGACCAATGACCAGATAGTCGCGGGATCGAATCCCCGCCGCTGCCAGCGGATTTCGATGGAATCTAAGTGCGATGCCCGTGTATGCATAGATGTAGGGGCCCGTTGGAGAACACAAGACGGTCATAATTTCCAAGACCTTATACTAAGGACGTATTGCATGACCGTGTCGTGGATTTGGAACGTCAAACCCTACGAATCATTATTATTATCGAACACGTATTCGTCATAACAAATAGCTTACCAGAACATCCTCGCGCTTTCACATACATTCCTCAATCGCGTGAAACTCCGATTGCGCACGTTCACGATAACGCCCTCACTATCAGGTACGGAAAAGGAAGAATTGATAAATGTATACACGCTGTTCTCGTTGGGCGACCTTGCAAATGTGTAGTGCGAGAAACGTGAAAAATCAAGGCGGAATACGATGTGACATACACGCACACCGACACACGAACAACGATATTTCGCAAGAGAGAGAGAGAGAGATACAGTTTATTGATATAGCAGCGCAATCTATCATCCGTGGCTGCACGACGTCTGTCATGTTCCCTGAGCTCTGTCATCCTCTTTCTTTCTCTTGTTTCGCATTTCGTCTTCGGCCGCACGGCACGAACAGATGCTCCAGCGGGGAAAACGAGCCTGTGACGTTGCGTTATGCAGCAGCAGCAGTCGTCCACGAATATAGTAACCACGCGGCGCCTCCTTTCCATCTCCTTCCTCTTGTCTTTTCCTCGCGGCACTGTCAGACAACGAGAGATCCTCCTCTCGCTTCTGAATACATACGAGTGCAGCTCGGCACGTACATTGAGGTTTGCAGGGACATATCACAATGCCTAACGCGACCACATTCTTATCTAGGAAGAAAATAGTGCATTAACTAAACGTTCGTTAATTTCACAATTTCGTCACTCCCTCTAACTCTATCCTGTGGCCCAAAATGCATTTACTTTTCCTTGACATGATGCACAGATTACGATTAGCTGTGGTGTTCATCCGTCGCTACTTATAGATTATTGGCAGTGCATACTGCTCGATTTGCGGGCTATGTGGCACTCCTCAGACCAATGAACACCTGTCCCGCCTCTGACCGCGATATACTGTAAAAAAAAAAAAATCGATGGACACCTTTTTGCTGAAAACTTTCAAGCAACAAGTATCGGAAGAAGTTTTGTTGGGACGTACACTTTGTCACCACCGCAATATTCTAAACCTTATGTGAACACAATTTTTTTTTTCACGAGACCAAACTAGACAAAAGACTGTGAATAGCTTTTGGATATTCAATGTTTCGTTTCATTACCACCTTCATTTCATTCTGATCATCAACAACTTCTCTACCCTCTTTTCTACCCGGGTCTTACTTTTTATCACGATGAGTATAGCAAATCAGAAATTCGATTCGGGCCATTCAGCTCTTCTGTCATAATAAATCTCTGTCTTTGGACACCATTCATGTCACTGGTAACAATTAATTGCCCATTACTGAATGTGACGGACTAAGATCACTTTATACAATGTAATCTACTGCCCCGCCGCGGTGGTCTAGTGGCTAAGGAACTCGACTGCTGACCCGCAGGTCGCGGGTTCGTATCCCGGCTGCGGCTGCTGCATTTCCGATGGAGGCGGAAATGTTTTAGGCCCGTGTGCTCAGATTTGGGTGCACGTTAAAGAACCCCAGGTGGTCGAAACTTCCGGAGCCCTCCACTACGGCGTCTCTCATAATCATATGGTGGTTTTGGGACGTTAAACTCCACATATCAATCAAATCAATGTAATGTACTGCGTATATGATTCACTACCCATACTGTTGTGTTTGACTTCCCCGAAGAAAAATAGAAAGAGCAGAGAGTAAGTTCCTGTGTTCACAGCACAGCTTCTAATTACGCAACCGTTGTCTTAATACCAGATTACAGCAACGCAGCATTTCTCAGCATTATTCCTACATAATAGGTCAGTGTCGTGATTGCGCTCGCATATGCATACGCTCGAAAAAACCACGCACAGCAGTACTACTCAAACATCACGATCACCTTTCAAAAGAGAGAGAAAAATAAACTTTTATTTTGAAACCCAAGTCTGGGTCTGAGCTCTAGGGTGAAGCTTTACTAGCCTGCCCTACGATGGTGGTGAGACACGGAGGTCTTCTACAGAAGAGAGAAAATAAAAAAAGTACCACGTACGTGTGTCTGTTTAGTCTTCACGTTTTTTTGCTCGCGCAATACGGAGTATCTTTGTTAAATCACGCGTTGAATATACGCTCGTGTTGTTATCAACCGCAGAGCTCGTTTGAAGTCATTTAGAGCCTTCCAAAGGTCGCTGGCGTAGCCATGGGGGGAAGAGGGTGGTGGGGGGCTTGAAATTTGTCGACCCCCAATTGTTCATGTATATATACACAAACACACAAACACTACACGCCAACCTATATACAGAACGATGACCACTCCCGCTCCTTTCCGCCACCATTCGTAGCCACGCCTTTGTCGAACAACGTAGTAAAGTTTAGAGTAAAGCCACCTTCAATCCAGCGACTTTTCGAAAAGTGTCCCTGGTGTGTGGCGGAGGGCATAGAGTTTCTCAAAATTAACTAGAGGGCACTCTGGCACTGCAATCGTTCAGCGACCATGGGAATGATGGGTAGTACACACATTTGCCTAGTCTTCGTACTTGCGGGCGGCGAATCGTACTTGCGGCTTCGTTTATTGCTGTGTTTCGGTTTTGTTTTGAAATAAAGATTGAACGCTTTTGAACTTCGTGAGCCAATTTGGAAAGTAAGTCTAAAAAATAAAATGGTGAAGCGCAACCATTCAACATTTGCTAATACTTGTTTCGTAACAAAACAGCTCCGAGCCACACGAACACACACGGAGCCAAAGGCAGGCCAGAAGTACGAATATTAGACAAATGTGTGTACTACCCATCATTCCCATGCTCGCTGAAGCGCCGTGTGTTGCAGCTCCCATAGACACTAGCGCCAGAGTTCCCTCTAGCAAGTATTGTGGGAAACTCTATGGCGGAGGGCCCCCGTCTGTATCCGTGGCCCTCTTTCAAGCAGTCGACGAGGCGGTCGCCAGTGTCAAGGGCGCGACGGTGAGAACAGCTCTCCCGCGACGTCGTGCGAGACGCGTCTCACCTCGTTAAAAGCCCTCAGACGGCCTCCATACCGTGAGCGGTGATGCAACGCGCCTTGGCCTCATATGACTATGGCCCGCGGTCCCCGCTAAATGCGTGCAGTACGGTGTAACTTGCGGAGGGGTTCGTGTAGTGGCGCGGTGGTATACGGGTAACATTTACTACCTCGGAGCTATTAAAAAGAACCGCAAAACGAGTTTCGTCGAAGAAAACCACTGGGACGCCGTCGGATGGCTTGAGCAGCTTTCTTGAATCACGCTTGCCTGGCTCATTTACGGTCACTATATGTGTATACGGGAGGGGTGGGACTACAGCGGCGCCTTCGAGGCCTTAACGATTAGAGCTGACTCAACATACCGACGATAACTATAGACTCGCAACTTATAACACTTAATCATACGCGCGTCATTGCCTTTACACACACACGCACACACACTCATGTGATACCGTTGGAAACTTGTTAGCGGTCGTTCAACAAGCCTCCAAGGCGTATCAGGAGCGTTTAATTTTTCTATCGTTTCCACTGGCAGGAGGCGGATATATATATATATATATATATATATATATATATATATATATATATATATATATATATATATATATATATATATATATATATATATATATATATATATATATATAGTGAGAGACCGTTCAGGCAGTAAGCCACCGCTTTATTGACACTCGAGCCTAAGGTCCGCTGTTCAGATCAAAGCGGTGATGATAATTATACAGGTGATAAGATGAAGTGTTCGAACAATTTTCACTATATAGAATATGAAGGGTGGACAATCATGGCAAGCCGCCAGCATGTATTGCACAATGAAATCACGGCCTCCCATCGTCCCACCCACCAGCGGTAATCTGAAAACCGTGTATATATGTATTGTGCTTTCTCGTGCGTCCCTGAAGCCGTTCGTTACTCGTTCGTGGGCCATAATAACGGGCATCCCTCGCAAGCGTGTAATTACCGCAACAATATGCGCCGTTGGCATCGTGAACACACCCGCGCAACGCACGAAATCAATGACGCACCTCGTTTAACAAATTCTTTCTTGCGGCTGCGACGTACACACTACGTCATACCTTAAAACGCAAAAAAGCCGCCACGTCTGTAAGCATTGGTAAGCATGATATTGCATGGAGGTTGCGGCGGATAGTGAGCGCGCGCAACGCGCAGCTGTTCGGTTCCGCAACCCCCCCCCCCCCCCCCTCGAAAACTCCCCGTTTCCTGGTACAATATTGCATACACTGTGCTGTAAGATGCCGCCTCAGGCCAATCCTGCTACACAATATTGTGACGTGCTTGCCCAAGAAAGACGATGACAGTTGCGCATGTGCCACGAAGGACTACGAAATGGACGAAGAAGAAGATGATTGATTTGTGGGGTTTAACGTCCCAAAACCACCATATGATTATGAGAGACGCCGTAGTGGAGGGCTCCGGAAATTTCGGCCCCCTGGGGTTCTTTAACGTGCACCCAAATCTGAGCACACGGGCCTACGACATTTCCGCCTCCATCGGAAATGCAGCCGCCGCAGCCGGGATTTGAACCCGCGACCTGCGGGTCAGCAGCCGAGTACCTTAGCCACTAGACCACCGCGGCGGGGCGACGAAGAAGAAGAACTCGCTTGCGCGTTCTAATTAAAAAGATCGACCTGCTTCTGGTGTCTCAGTCTCTACGACAAGACCTCTATTTTGACGTCGTGACAATATGACATATGAGTATAGTATAGCGAAGAGAGAGAGATAATTGTTTTAATGAGGAGCTGGAGAGGTTTGCCTGGTTTTTCACCTGACAGGCTACTCCAGATGCCGGGTTATGGCAATGATATATACAATGATAAACACACAACACACACAGTTACATACAAGCATAACAGTCAAATAACACCTAAAGTCACTCACACGCACTGCACTATTCACAAAGTTTCGTTCAAGCCTGTGGCCCGTAAGAATGTCAGTAGCGCTTTTGTAGAGTCTAACGCACTGGAGGTGTTCTGCCATGGGCCTAGAATACTTATAGCTTTGCAAAGCTAAGAACTAAACTCCTAGCTTTGCGCAGAGGCGGTGCCGTACCTAATGAAGTGTATAGTATAGCGGAGCATTTATGCTAACTGGACGATATCCTTCGTATCGTCACAGCGGCGCTCAATATGCGTTATAACACAGTTGCCGTGGTTGAAGGGGTCTCAAGCTTGCACTGCAGGAGCGGTAACGCGAAACTGGCTTTGCAAACACCAGTGGTGGATACGGCGTTTACGGCGCTGATCAAGTTTCACCGCAGTCACTGCCCACCCTCTCCCGATTTTTTTGTGGCGGTATAGTGGGATTTACTCCACGACAGACTCAAGGAGTGGAATTTATCCACTTTTTGTGGTGCATACCCTATGGTTGATCGTTACTATATACGGATGCCACGCCGACAAGCCGAGACCCTGAAATGAAAATGAAGCATTTCCGATGGAGGCGGAAATGTTGTAGGCCCGTGTACTCAGATTTGGGTGCACGTTAAAGAACCCCAGGTGGTCGAAATTTCCGGAGCCCTCCACTACGGCGTCTCTCATAATCATATGGTGGTTTTGGGACGTTAAACCACACATATCAATCAATAAATCAAATGAAAATGAAGCGATAACGTCATCCTCATAAGTGCCTGACAATTGGTCCCCGGTCTTGCGGGGGTAAATGAAGATAGTAAACACTTAAATTGCAACATCAGTGGTCGTCGGCCGCAATTGCCGCAAAAAAAAAAAAGACATGCATACTCATAACCCTGAACATTAAGCGTGAGGTTAAATATCCGCCAGATTAAAGTTATGGGTCAGATAAACAGGAACCCCCTTCCCCCTCCAACCCTCGCGTGCAGGCATGCATATGCTCTTCTGTACTCCTGCCTTCTACCCAACCAAGAAAAAAAGACGGAATAGAAGGAGATAGTAAAAGATGAGGGCAACGTAAGTGAGGACAGCACGAAACAAGCGCGGGCGACGAAACCGAACGGGAGAGGCGTCAAGACGAGCAAGATCGATCGCCGCGATGAGCCGTGTGTATACAACAAGCACGACCGAGCAGGGAAATTGCCACCGCGAGGGATCTCATCGCTTGCCAGCAGCGCGGAGAGCCGCGATAAAGTGAGTAAACTCGGGGGTAGGGGGGGGGGGGGGGGCAGCGGCGGCAAATCGGCCCGGAAGAAGCGCCGTCGTCCATCTGCGGGGGCGGGACGCGGGGGCATTCCACTACGAGAGTCGCCGCCATGCGGAAGCGAGGAAACGTGTCGAGAAAAGATACACAACCGCGTGGGGCGCCACAACTAGCCCCCGTAACCTTTAGAACAACAAAGTTGGGCGAGCTTGTAATCGTCCACGAAGTCCTTTGGAAGAGCGAAACACACGAGGTACACAAGAATTGAACGATCGTTTTTTTTTTTTTTTAGGAGCAAAGCTCCTTAAGGCGTGGGCTGTGCGTCCCCTGTATGTAGCCACCTCTCGTTCAGTTCTTGCAGTGTTCACTAGATGGCGGTACTTGTAGCTGACGGCATTAAGTATTACGCTAGCCACCGCCCGATCTAAAGGGTACAGTCATATCCATCCGTCCATCCGTCCATCCGTCCGTCCATCACTCCATCCATCCATCCATCCATCCATCCATCCATCCATCCATCCATCCATCCGTCCGTCCGTCCGTCCGTCCATTCATCCATCCATCCGTCCATCCATCCATCCATCCCTCCGTCCATCCGTCCGTCCGTCCATCCATCCAAAAGATGCAAGATGTTATAAACTAGACGGCGGTACGTGTAGTTGATTATGAAAGATGCGAGGTGTTATAAAATAGGAATGATGCCACATATGGCGCGTGTCATCGTTCGATATAGTGCGGCGACGTACGCTAGGGGGAGCGTTGCAATAAAATCGAGTGGGCAAAATGTACGGAGGATTCATGGTTTACCAGGTTTACCTCCGGAGCTTCGCCCACTCATCATCATTCACTTCGTGGATATGCTGTGATTTTTTTTTAAAGCCCTTTTCGTGCATTTTGTGTGTTTTGCGCTTCCAAATGCCCTGTGTATAGCTTGACGATGTATTTGACTGTTTGAACGCGTACAGCATGATATCCCAACGGAATGCGGCGATAAGCTAATACCGCTGGCGTAGCTGCACGCTAAAAAGGCGGGGGGGGGGGGGGCAGACACCCCCCCCCCGATTTTTTTTTCAAATTCTGTATGCTTATATCAAATGCATACTACATAGAAAGGGTTCTTGAAACGCTCCCCCCCCCCCCCCCATCTGACGAAAAAAACTGGAAGCGCTTCTGTTGTACAGGCACAACTTACGATGCACGCAAATACATATGCACAATTACGTATCGCACTTAGACTGGTGCCCCGAAAAAAAAATGAAGAAAGTAACAAGCGCTTTTGTAGCGTGAGATGGAATGACACTGGCCCGGAATTTCCTTTTTTTTTTGGTGGGGAGGGGGGGGGGGCATAACCGTGTTTAATTTGGCTACGTACCACTAGCCTATAATCCCAAGCACGCGTTATAACTCAAGTTGATGATTGATATATGGGGTTTAACATCCCAAAACCACCATATGATTAGTTATAACTCAAGTTGTGAAGTCGAGGTTTTGAGGGAAGCCCGTTCGGCCAGAATTGAAAGAAGGACACCAACCACGAAAAAATATACAAAATAGACACAATGCTACCGCATTATGATCAAGGCGCTCGTCAGAGGAGCCGGAAAGTGCTATTCTATTTCACAGTCGGCGTCCTTTCGATTACATTACTCAAGGTGTGTACACAAAACGACGTCAACACGACCCTTCCAAGTCCACATGCCTGCAGGAACATGACGTCACACTGTGCAGTATTATGGAAGCCAGACCTGCACAGCTTCGATCACATCATACGCCTGAACGGGCGAACTGTCAAATTTCCCCCCACGCAATAATGAGCGGAATTCAGTACACAGAAGTCATTTTAGAAAGACTACAGCATAAGCTCCAGTGCTACGACCATGCACGTGCGGATTTGGTGACGTGTGCTCTCTGGCCAATTGATGCATACAGCTATTGGACAGGAACTCTTGGGCGTGAAATAAGAACACAGACGAAAGTATGCATAGACTCGCGGGTTGTCGCAGTTCTCACGAACCTGCACGCGTCATCGGTTGATCCTGATTGATTGATTGATTGATTGATTGATTGATTGATTGATTGATTGATTGATTGATTGATTGATTGATTGATTGATTGATTGATTGATTGATTGATTGATTGATTGATATGTGGGGTTTAACTTCCCAAAACCACTCTTGATTATGAGAGACGCCGTAGTGGAGGGATCCTGATTGGTCCACACACAAGGAATGACCGATGATGAGCCGCTCTTACCGACGAACAGTTCTGACAATAGGGCCCCCTGATCACTTTATTTATGTTTTATGTTTGGATTTTGTGTTTACAATTTCAGGTTGCTTGAAACCAATGTATTGAATATATATATTGTTTGTCAGTGCTGATGTCTAAGCTTTGCACTGTCACGGACTGCGGAGGGACAAGGGCCTTTGTCAGGCTGTTCGCC
This sequence comes from Rhipicephalus microplus, assembly GCF_043290135.1. Lineage (NCBI taxonomy): Eukaryota > Metazoa > Arthropoda > Arachnida > Ixodida > Ixodidae > Rhipicephalus > Rhipicephalus microplus. The sequence goes on along the minus strand of NC_134701.1, from coordinate 279,905,735 downwards.
TTTAGCCCTTTGCCCCTGCAGTGAGCTCTGTATCCGGCTTACTGTAAATAAAAATACTACTACTACTACTACTACTACTACTACTACTACTACAACTACTACTACTACTACTACTACTACTACTACAGCTGCGGCATCCGCTTAAGCACGCTATTACTGAACGACAAGCACGAACGTCGCCGAATTTCACCAGTCGATACAAATCACAAGGAGAGGGATTTCGGTGCACCAATCGATCGTTACGTTTGCACGGCCGTATACGGTGAATAAAATGCATTTTGCTTTAGTCAGGCGCGCATCTGGGAAAATAAGAGTAAATACTTTCAAACGTTGAGAGCCGACGGTGTGAGTTGAGTTGTGGTTGCATACTGCGTAGACTACAGCCCTTACGCTAAAAGCGCCGACCGTCGCTAGGTGTTGTTTACTTCCGCTTAGTACCTGATGGGGGAGCACTCTCTTCTTAATGTGATCACACGGGAAAGACGGCAAAATACTGCAAAATACTGCGAGGCAGACAAAGAGCTCTTCTCTATGGGAAGTGAATAGGCGGACGTTGCGAAAAACTTAGCTTCTTAGCCCGAACTGCGAAGTACTTCAGCAAATAGCTTTAAAAAACAAAAAAACAAACTCTGTATATTCGAACTTAGTACATGCTTTGTCCACATAGAAGCGGTGATGTGAGCTTTCTTTCGTCATTTTAACTCTCCGCAGAACGCACGTGGAATATTCCGCTTTCTAAAAAAGGTCTTCTGCACCAAGCATAAAAAACCAAAAAAATAAAAAAAAAAAACATTCGTGGGGTTGTTTATACCAGTGAAGGTGCAAAAGAAAGATTGTATGCTTAAGTTACGGACCGTATAAAGGTGACAGGCATTTTGAATTAGTATTTTCTTTTCATGTCCTTCCCGTTTTTTCGTCTTTTATTTTCTACATTTAGCATGCAAGTGCATATAAGATGAATGAGATCATTGCGGGCGATAATGTCCGTCCGTGTAGGAACACAGTTTCGAAACAGCAGAGGGTAGCCAAGCGTATGTGCGTGCACATGTATTACACGAAAGAGAAACCGTTGCGGCAGTCTCGTATAAAATTTGAGCCCGCGCAAAACAAATGATCTCTCGCGTCGCTTTTCTTGTATCTAACTCGTTTCGAAACGCATCGGCAGATTAAGCCATCGAGTGAACGAAACAAGGGGAAAAAAACTTGAAATGCTCGGCGGCGCGCTGAGAAACGGTCGGCACATAAAACTTGACAGTCGGCAAATCGTGCGCGTGGTGAAGCGATAAAGCCCATAGGAATGCCGAGAAATAAAGAAACCACGACGAGCTATGGCATGGGCGACCCACTTACGCAAATCACTCTCTGTATGTAAAAGAGTCAGCAAAAAAACTCCCAAGCATTTCCCCGAGGGTGAACATGGTTAAGTGCGAATACACGGGGTGATGCTATGAGGGGTATTTATTAATTCGCACTATTCTATTTATTAATCTCACTATGGTGCCTTTATGGTGTAATGGTTCCTGGGAATCGCAATTTGATCACACGGGGGAGTTTACGTTAACTCAATGGCGAATGCCAACGGATTTTAACTTTACTCCCCCTCACGACCCGCTCTCGACGGGAGACTCAGAGAGAAGGCGGGCGCGCGAGAGAGAGGGGTGCGCGCGCAGCTGCAGCGAGCGAGGAGAGCGGAGGAGCGAGCGAAGGGGGTATCAGCGTCGCGTCCGTGGCTTATTCGGTAGAGCGTCGCGCTGCGGCCCGCCAAGTCCTCTTTCTTTTAAAGATAGAGAGAAGACTGCGGACGCCGCCGACGGCGGTGGATGGTTTGGGGTCGCTTATATAGTGTATTCACACTTAAAATGACTAAGCGTTCGGATGTCCAAGTCACTGAGCTTTTAAAAGGCATCCTAGACAGACGCTATATGCACAGAAGTTGCATTGTTGCTTATTCTACTACGTTTCACAATAGTGCAGAGAGCGGGGTGCGCGAACGTTGAACGGGCTGGCATGCAATACTGACGAAAGGCAACGCTCTCTCGGTGGTCCGAATTATACTTTAGCAGCACGTGTTTCACTGAATAAATTGGTATAAGCGTCTGACCACCAACATTGCACCGAGAAAAGTCGAACGTCCACGCGGTTTAAAAACATGCGTATATAAGGGGGAGGCTATACCTTGTAATCTTATGGCAGCCTATAGCAACATACACAGTAAAACTTTTTACACCCCTATGGGTGTAAAAAAGGTGTTTTACAGATTTACACCCTTTTGAATAAATGTAACACCCTTTTCTTTGCTGGTACACCCTCAGAGAAGGGTGTGATGGGCATAAGGGTGTTATGCCGTTCGTGAGGGTGTTGAAGAACAGAAGGGTGTACACCTATAGGAACTATGCTAAGCGGCCATAGAATATTATAGTAGAAGAGAGAAAAGACACAACGCCTGTGTGTCAAGCCAGCTGTTCTCGTTCTTGCCCTCGTCTGCCCTGTGTTGGACACCAGCGCATTGTCAGAGCACTGCCTGTAAGCCCGTTGTTTGTAGGATTGCACGGTGAAATGGTGAAAAATGTTTTCGTCGATAAGCTGCACTGTGCAATAACAGCCTCGTGGTGGTGCTTCTCTAGAGCCCCGTCCTCGGTACGGGAGAGGCTGTAATGGGCGTTGGCAGTGCGGTCATAGTCAATCCGTCCAAAGGCAGTGATGAACTTGGTGCTCCTATCTGCCCAGGACTGCTGTCTCACGCCTTGATACCTGTTCCAGGCCGTGGCAGCACTCACGGGAAGCATAGGTGACAAATGGAACACGCCTAGAGCCCGTACCTCTTCTCGGACGCAGGTGATAAGCGAGGTTCGTGTCAGGTGGTGTCCGGCAACCACTGAAGAGGCATTGACGCCGTTCGCGGAAGGTTCGATGTGTAGATGCTGCAGTGGTCGGGTCGTGGAGTCCATATTTAAGGAAAAGACCCACGCTGCCAACGACCCCAGAGGACACGTACAGGTGGCTTCAACCGCAAGGTTTAATTGTCGGACTGCGCCATTGTAAAAGAGAGAACAGAGAGACAACGCCTGTATACGCTAGGCCGGCTGTTCTGATTCTGTCCTCGTCTTTCTCGTCAGGCACTGCACCGTGCTCCCTACCGGGTTGCAGAAATTAGGTGCTTTTTCTCATCTTCTAACCACTACCACCACTACCTTTCTCGTCTTCTCGCGCTGGCGAGCGCCCGAGAGCCACTGCTCCGTTGCGGCTCTTTATCATTGCACTATATATATATATATATATATATATATATATATATATATATATATATATATATATATATATATATATATATATATATATATATATATATTATATATATATATATATATATTTCCGGAGTGTGTTCAACACTTCTGCCCCGCCGCGGTGGTCTAGTGGCTAAGGTACTCGGCTGCTGACCCGCAGGTTGCGGGTTCAAATCCCGACTGCGGCGGCTGCATTTCCGATGGAGGCGGAAATGTTGTAGGCCCGTGTACTCAGATTTGGGTGCACGTTAAAGAACCCCAGGTGGTCAAAATTTCCGGAGCCCTCCACTACGGCGTCTCTCATAATCATATGGTGGTTTTGGGACGTTAAACCCCACAAATCTAATCTGTTCAACACTTCTGATTTCAAGTGTATATCTAATGCTACAGCCTTTCCTCATGCTGAATCACTGTTTATTTCTGATCCAAGCGTGGTGTCTATGTTGCTAAATTGAAAAACTAAAGCATCATGTTGTCCTGATAACATACCGAACGTATTTCTACGACGATATGCTTCATCTCTAGCAAAGTTTTTGGTTATTATTTTTCGCTGTTCTTTGTTGTCTTCCCAGCTGTCCAGTGACTGGAGGACAGCCCGCGTTGTACCCATCTTTAAAAAGGGGGACCGCTTAGCACTAGGAAACTGCCGTCCAATCTCACTAACTTCACAATGTTGTAAAACTATTGAACACATCATAGCTACTAGTATAAACAAGTATATTGAAGAACACTCTATATTAACCATTTATCAACATGATTTTCGGAAAGGATTATCCACCGTAACTCAACTCGTCACACTGTTTCACTCTCTTGCATTAAACATCGATAGACACGGTAGGACAGATATGCTCTTCTTAGATTTCTGCAAAGCCTTCGATAAAGTTCCCCACAGTAAACTCATTTCCAAACTTAGAACAATATGTATACCCGAAATATTCGTTTGTTGGATTTCTGCGTATTTAAATAATCGCGAACAGTACGTTGATGTAGGGGGCCAATATTCGGACTGTCTTCCGGTCACATCGGGCGTACCACAGGGCAGTGTGTTAGGCCCTTTGCTTTTTCAATTGTATATAAATGATATTGTTGATGTTATTCACCCTAGTGTGGAAATAAGATTGTTTGCAGATGATTGTGTTTTGTTCAAAGAAATGCGTTCCACTCACGATTTCAACGATGTGCGCACTAGTCTTTGCAAAATATATGAATGGTGCAACAAATGGGGAATGTGTCTCAACGCGAACAAATGTATGTGCCTTCCAGTGACTCGCCAAAAGAATCCACAATCGTATACATACACATTAGGGTCTTCACCACTGCAACAAGTAAGCTCCTACAAATACCTTGGTGTGACACTCACTTCCAACTTATCTTGGAATCTCCATATTGATAATGTTTGTTCATCTGCCTTTCGTAAACTATGTCTTCTTAAACAAAAACTTCGAAGTGCTCCCACGAATGTGAAACTACTTTGTTACACAGCCCTTGTGCGGCCGAAACTAAAGTACGCGAGCATAGTATGGGATCCTTATACAAAACGTAATATACACACTCTTGAGCGTATTCAAAGAAAAGCTGTTAGATTTGTATTCAACAAGTACTCCAAGTTAGACTCACCCTCAGATTTAATGCTAGCCAACAACATTCCCTTACTGCAGATGCGAAGACAAAAAGCTAGATTAGAATTCCTTGATCAACTTTTGAACAAAAAAATAGCTCTAGACCCATCCCCGTATTTGACAACCCTTAGTAGCCGGCCCACCCGACACCACCACCCAAAGGCCTTGATCCCATATTTTGCTCGCACAGACCTACTGAAGTATTCGTACTTTCCAAGAACCATATGTGAATGGAACTGTCTTACTAATACATGTGATGAATGAACTAACCTACCAAACAACCTTCTTCGCCCTTTTATTGTTTCGTTTCGCAATTATTTTATTTGTATGTGTATTACCACCCTGCTTCGACCTCGAGTCTGCAGTATTGAATATATATATATATATATATATTTTCTGCGGACGTGGGCATCGGATCGCATAAACTCGTGAGACCTTGCAATGGTGCCGCCTTGCATTACACGTGCTTGCCACGGCTGAAAGTCATTCGCGTCAGAAAACGCAAGGGACAGCGTTCACGAAAAGAAAAAAAAACATGTCAAAAAAAGAAGAAAATTTTGAGATTGGAATGAAGAACAAAAACGAAACAAGACCGGAGCAGCGCGCCGTCCTGCGCTTGGCCTGCGAGCCGTCATTTGTGACGTCACAGCCGCATGTTGTTGTTCTTCAGAGAAGCGCCAAAAAGCTCACGTTTCGAGGACGGGCGGGCAAGCTGTCAGTCCGGCCGAGACCTGCCGCAGCCAGGGTGAGGTTCGAGAGAGAGAGAGAGAGAGAGAGAGAGAGAGGATGCCAGGCCTAGCTAGTGCCAGGGAGCGTGCTTCCATCGGAAATGCCCAGCCCCTGCACCCCTTGAAACGGAGACGTCAGCCCGTACGTCAGCAGAACGGGCCGCTCTCTCTCTATAGATATGAATAGCTTCGCCTTCGGGGCAACCCTGCAGGTCGCGATGGCATTACACCGCGCTGCATCTCGGCCGCCCGTCGCAGTAAAACTGACGGCTGGACGACCATTCATTTTTAAAACGCAGCCCGCACAGAAGGGCAGACAAATAGTTCGTTCACCGATTCAACTAGTCAGTGTCCTCCTTTCGTACGCGCTCTGTGGTGTAAAGGTGAAACCTCTGCTCCTGAACCAACTCGATAAGCACATTGGTGCGCTGACGTCACCGCATTATCGGTTCTTGTACATATTTTCGTCAACGCCGATAGTTAACACATTATCGGCTCTTGTACGTAATTTCACCAACGCCGACAGTCAAGCTATAGGTTGGATCAGATGTCTCGAGCCGATATACGCATTGACTGATTGATATGTGGGGTTTAGCGTCTCAAAACCACCACATAATTATGAGAGACGCCGTATAGTGGAGGGCTCCGGAAATTTAGACCATTTGAGGTTCTTTAACGTGCACCCAAATCTGAGCACACGAGCCTACAACATTTCCGCCTCCATCGGAAATGCAGCCGCCGCAGCCGGGATTCGAAACTGCGACCTGCGGGTCAGCAGTCGAGTACCTTAGCCACTAGACCACCACGGCGGGGCAGCCGATATACGCATTGCTAAGCCAAATATTTTAATCGCATGTGTTTATCCTGCTCACTGGCGGGTATGCAGTATCGTTTTTGACTGTGGGCACGTACGGCGTTGCTTAATTAAGTGCGGTCAGCAGCGCAAAAACAGAGGTTGAATTGCAGTTTCGCAACGGGCAACTCTGGCTTCGATAAAGTGAGCTGTAGCGCCATCTAACTCGCCGGCACGTTATATAGTTAGTGTTGATTTGGCAACGGGTGAACCTTTCATCCCATACGACATATCGCATCGACGCGCCTTTGCTCACACCACTTTCTCCATGGTGCGTGCGCGTTTCAAATCGGAATGCAACAATCTCCCGTCATCGTGTCTTCTCGGTGGTCGGATGCGAACGAAAAAGAAAAGAAAAGAAGAACGAGGCGCGCACAAGTCGCCGCGCCTCGTCCCGCGGAAGCGCGCAAGCAGCCGGCCGAGTGACGCCAGTTAAGACGACGTTTGAGGAAGCGACATCCAGAAGATTAAAGCTTTGCCTATTGCTGCCTCCTCGCCGCTGTATTCTGAAGTGAGGCTGTACCACGTGCCACCAATGATTCACACCATGCGTGCTTGTACGAAACATCGTGCGGGGTAAATCGCGGTGTAAGATGCATGACACAACGAGCCAAAGTTACTCATTTGCAAATCAGCCACGAAAGCCTATCTCTCTTTCAATGCATGTTGTTTCATCAAAGCATTCGTCAAATAGCTCAGTGCAACTACTTTTATCAAAGGGAATGAAGATGAACGGCATAATTTGAACACTCCGGGTCAGCGGCGCTAAAAACCTGACATCTGCGGTCACGAGTATTGCGATGTTTCTCTTCGGTGTGCAACGAGAATACCCAGAGGAAGACACCTCGTGCCTAATTATTCATATGTTAAAGCGGCCGATGTAAAAATTCGGCAGATCCCACGTATACCTTAGGAATCGAAGTCATGCGAAGCGTGTGGAGGGAAGGTGACCGCGTTGTAATTTGTTTATTGAACGATAAGTTGTGAAACGACGCTGAATATACGATATGTACAAATGTAGCACGCACAGACATGTTGGACAATTGTAGATGTTTATATAAGCAGTTGTTTCAACTTGCCCAACGATGCCAACAGAAACATGTGAGCATTAGCAACACCAGAAGCGATAAGCTTAATATGAAGCGCTGGTGCTTGCGAGGATGTTAGGTCTCGACATTACTACATAAATCATTTTCAGCGAATGCACCTAACTACGTCTGACGTTAACCCGACGTGACAGCTGTATCATAGGAGCACATATGTAATGTTAATAAAATTGGGGAGGCAGCATTGCAACGACGTTTCACGAAGATTGGCGTCTATTTGAAGAGCTGTTTCGAGACCTGGCGCAGCTCTGTGGTAAGATGTTTTATTGCCACGCAGAATGCTCGGGTTTGATTCCAGCTGGGACCCAGACATTTATTCTTTAAATTAATCGGGCCAACGCTGCCGAGGTCAGGTTTTCCTAAAGCTCACGCGTTAAAATTACCCGCGTGTTTTCTTGTCGTTCCTTGGTAGATACCAAGTGTCAATCACATGTGGCACATACCCACTTATCAGCGAACCCACCCGTGCGTATGTGCCACTGGACGTGTTTGACGACATACGCGACGGAAATGTGACATCATTCATGTCTTGACCAGCGCATCATATTCGTCAAACCATTTTACCCTCCCATACCAATTTTGGTTGCCGCCAAGTTAAGAGGGTGATCACGACAGCGCCCAGACATACTTGCTTAATTATGTAACCTTAGCCGCGAAATGTCATTAAGCAAACAAGATAGATAGATAGATAGATAGATAGATAGATAGATAGATAGATAGATAGATAGATAGATAGATAGATAGATAGATAGATAGATAGATAGATAGATAGATAGATAGACAGAGAGACAGACAGAGAGAGAGAGAGATAGATAGATAGATAGATAGATAGATAGATAGATAGATAGATAGATAGATAGATAGATAGATAGATAGATAGATAGATAGATAGATAGATAGATAGATAGATAGATAGATAGACAGACAGAGAGACAGACAGAGAGAGAGATAGATAGATAGATAGATAGATAGATAGATAGATAGATAGATAGATAGATAGATAGATAGATAGATAGATAGATAGATAGATAGATGCCAAAAGTGCTTGCAGTATGCAAAGAAATGCGCTTCGCATTTAATAATCCCACTGCATGACAAGATAGCGGCCAACGAAGTGCGGACTTCCTGCGTTCTGCTCGCCAATCAGGCGTGGCTTTTCGCGCAGCGCTTTTCGGAGGGAAGTGAGTAATACGGAAACGGAAGGGCAGAGGGGCGGGCGTCCGCTGTCGTTGTCGTGTGTGCGCAGGCGAGCAACGTTCGACGCGCTCTCGCACTTCGCTTGCCGCGAGATACGGCTGAGTTTTCCACGGCTTTTCCCGGCGCGGCATTACGCAACACCGCAGCGTAACCTAACTGCGAAGGAAGGAAGATATCGTCTCTATCGACCAATCTGGGGCACCGAAGGCGCGTATAGGCAGAACGGAAACGACGCCGCATATATACATCGGCCGCCTCGCGCGTGCTATCTCGCCTTGTCGTTCGATTGGGGACGATTCTTTCATCGCTTATCATGTATACGAGCCCTGACTATCAGGGTCAGTGCGCTATTATGTTTTTATTTTTATACCTGCTCACTGTTCATTTTGGTTCACACTTTTTTTTTCGCAACAGAACTTATAGATATGGACTATTTGGGTGCACGTTAAAGAACCCCAGGTGGTCGAAATTTCCGGAGCCCTCCACTACGGCGTCTCTCATAATCATATGGTGGTTTTGGGACGTTAAACGCCACATATCAGTTATCATTCTAGATATGGACTAGCTGAGGTAATATGAACCTCGACGTCTCCACAGTAAGACAGTTACGACAAAACCGAACAGCGAGCGTATATAAAGAGTTGTTATCATTTTTTCTTTCATAATTCCTGTTATCTGTTTGCTCGCGATTTCTGAGCCTTAAAAGTGTACTTCCTTGTATTGTGTCTTTCATTTTTCTTTTTCTGTTACGTTATGCACATTTGTTGTGTTTTTTTTTATTCTTGAATCCTTGCTGTTCGCCAAGTTAGGGGTCAGCAGCTCAGTCAAGCTGTTTTTTTCTTTTTGTGAGTATTCATTGGAACGATCCTCGGATTTTGCAGCTTTTACTGTGGGCCCCTGTCATCATGTACACAATGATGATGAAATAAACGTATTATTATTATTATTATTATTATTATTATTATTATTATTATTATTATTATTATTATTATTATTACATCGCGTTCACTATGAGGTATACACCATGGGAACGAGTAGCCGATCACACTGTAAAGTTGTACAGTGGCGCCGACCGTACACTCTAAGCCAAAAGGGAGCAACAGGGGTATAGGGGTTGCTCCTTTCAGGGAGCAATTGCATTGTCACTCCCATTACTCCCCTAAAAGGAGTAACAGCAGAGGGAGTAACCGTTGCTGTCCTTCCAATTCCTCCTTCGGGGGATGAACAGTTACTCCCTCCAGTTCCTTCCTGCGGACCAACAGTTTACGAGTTGTCAGGTGAGAGTACGAGTTGTCAGGTGAGAGTTTGGCGCTGTTCCTGCGAGTGCACATCACCTTCACTTGCTTTCACTCACCCTCGTTTTGAGCTGCTGTGATACCGCATTCGAAAATGATAACTTCGAGGGTGAAAGCAAGCAGGCGAAGGCGATGCGCCTTCGCAGCGACCGTCTAATATTCCCGCTAACTTGGAAATATGCCACGATCTGCACCCACTGTGCAGTGGCAGGAGGAAGAAGAAACCGACTCAAGGACAGACGCCACTGCACAACCTTGCATAGCACTCGTGGTATAGCTCATAGTGAACGCGATAGTAGGTCTAAAAGCAGCTCATTTAACTGGCGCACTACGGAAAACTCGCAGGGTCTCTCATGCACTCACTCAAAACGACTCGCCCCACCGCGGTGTTCTAGTGGCTAAGGTATACTCGGCTGCTGACCCGCAGGTCGCGGGATCAAATCCCGGCTGCGACGGCTGCATTTCCGATGGAGGCGGAAATGTTGTAGGCCCATGTACTCAGATTTGCGTGCACGTTAAAAAAACTCCAGGTGGTCGAAATTTCCGGAGCCCTCCACTACGGCGTCTCTCATATCCATATGGTGGTTTTAGGACGTTAAACCCCACAAATCAATCAATCACTCAAGACGACTCGAAGGCGAACGCCATGCTCTTCCTCTTCTCCTCAGTCTGTGCTGTATTGATCCTGCCGCGTCACCACTCAAAAAGCTTTTCTGCGCCTACCATCGTTGTACACGGCCTGCCTTCATGATCGGAGTACCCTAACCTGGTTCTGCATTGCATCCGTGATAGGACCTCCTTTGACAAGCTGCGATGTCATGTGATGACGTGACGTAACGATGATGTCATAGCGACGCCACAAATTTCGGCGATCTGTGACATCGTGATTACGTCATCTCATTTTCTTAGGGGGGAAGCTCCTTAGGGTCGTGCCATGTCCGCCGTCGACGATCGATGACGATGACACTGCTGACGATGAACAAGCGCGTTCCAGACCGTAGACTTTCCTAAAATTAACTAGAGAGGATTCTGGCGCTGCGATCGTTCAATGACCATGGGAATGATGGGTAGTACGCAGATTTGCCTGGTCTTCGTACTTGCGGGCGGCGAATCGTACTTGCTTCTTCGTTTATTGCTGCTTTTCGGTTTTGTTTCGAAAAAAAGAACGAACCCTTTGGACTTCGTGGCCCGATTGGAAAAGGTAAGCCTAAAAAAATAAGGCGGCGAAGCACAACCGCTGAACATTTGCTGATTTTTGTTTCGCGAGAAAACAGCTCCAAGCCGCACGAACACATACGGAGCTATGGAGAAGCAGGCCGGAAGTACGAAGATTGGACAAATCTGTGCACTGACCCATCATTCCCATGCTCGCTGAAGCGCCGTCCGTTGCAGCTCCCATTGACACCAGCGCCAGAGTTCCCTCTAGTGTATATTAGAGAGCTCTATGTTCCAGACCACACATTTTCTTTCTGCCATCGCGGCTCAGCACATCACGATGACGACCAAGCACACGCTATGCCACTACGCCATTCATCCTGCCGATAAGCGAGGTACCCGCTAGACATTTGTAAGACATTCAGTGTACTTTGTGCTGTGACTGACAATGAAGAATAAGTGCAATCCAGACAACACACGTAGATATGTAGACTGACTATAGATATATGTAGACTGACACGTAGATATGTAGACTGTAGATGTAGACTGACTACTGTTATTTTCCACGTAACAATATCATGAACAACGTCTGGCTTGTGCAGCATATGACGTCGCGATGCGCTCCCAGGTGAATTTCGCGTGACTATAAACAACCACCAACAACCAGGTGGACGCGTGTAGACCTCGTCTTTGCGAACTTCAGACTACATCCCATCCAAGATCCCTTGGCCCTTCATATCACTGATCATGAGGCAGTCTTAATGAAGGGAAAACAAAGTCCGCACCTTAATATGATATACGACCAATAAAGCAATATGGTATATACTGTATACACGTGTTGACATTCATTTGCGTGTTCGAGTGGGCGATGTGCGGGGATTCACGGTTACACGAATGATGCCCCGGGTCTTCGCCCACTCGTCATCGTTCACTTCGTAAATATGCTGTGATTTTTTTTTTCATCACTCGTTTCTGACGCCAAGGGATGACGAAATTTGACTTTTGATGAGGCAATTCAGGCTTTCGACTACATACGGACTCTCGAGAACTTCGCGCACGCCTCCGTGTGCGTGTTCGGGAGAAGGAAACATGTGACATATTTTTTTATTCATTTTAACTGTCATGTTTGCGATGTTCTTACTCGCACGTATACGTTGTTCGAGGAACACAACTCGTGTGATTCCTCGCCTCCCTGCAATAGACGTTTCCCCCCCCGTATTTGGCAGTAGCAGAACCTTCTACAACAGGTCTGGCAATGACGGCCGGGTCCGCTAATGGATACACCACACGTGCCACGAACGCTATTACAGGCTAAGAATAAATCTTGACCAGACTGTTAATAAAGACAGAAACGATTAGGCCTGCCGTTATAGGTGAATCGAAAAGGAGGACGCTAATGAACGGCAGAGTTAAAAGCACACAGGGCATGCAGTGCCGTTACCCAGATGTAACTGCGCAAGGGCCCGCCTTCATGCGGCACCAAAAAAAGAGAGGAGGGGGGGGGGGGCGAAGCATTTGTTGTACTGGTTACGCGCCACACGGCCACCACAACGGCCTACCCGCGACTGTAATCGTTCGATAATCACCGTAAGCGGGTACCACGAAAACAAAGGGTCAAGAACAAACACAAAAAAAAACAAAAAACAAGAGCAAGCGAAGCGCGAAAATGCGAGCGTGCGCATGCTCCCTCGCTACATTAGTGCGAAATGATAATTATCAGTGTCCAGAACTTATTAACTGCAGTTTTAACAGCCTGCAGGCGTTTGGTACAGCATATTTCGCAGAAAGCTGAGTGAATCCATACGGCGCTGGCCTTACAATTCGGTTGGAAGGCGTACCGGTGAAAACCCGGGTAAATAACTAATATATAAAGAATGAAGAAGGCAGAGAAGCAGGATGCCAACGAAGAGAGTGAGAAAAAAAAAAGAAAAGACTCAAGCCGGGTTCGTTATATCTCGTTTGGAGACAACTAAGGAAAAAGTATACGACGACTATAGAGCAACTTCACCTACCTCGATGACTGAACAGTACATAATTAAGGCAGCTCAGTTTATATATTGTTCCGCTCTGTTATAACTGTATTGCCCTCGAGATTAAAAGGTAAAGCGACTCTGCTGGGTGATTTCTTTATGTTGTGAAGAAAGAATAGCGGAGAAGCAACGAGGGCACTGTAATTAGCTATACATCGATGTGAGAACGGAACATAGAGAAAACAACATGAGAACGAAGAGCTTTCTCAGATAGAAAGCTCTTCTTGAGGACACCACTTGAACAGATATGTTCAAGTCGTGTCCTCATTCAAGGGGCACACGACTGCACACGTATATCGGCACAAGACAGCTTACGGTAAATATTTGACTCGCTCTGTACGCACTACATTGTAATTTAGCATTTCGATGGCAGTTAAGCCCTCGGAGATATTTTAAAAAATAAAATCACACAGCGATGTACAGCGTGAGGAAGCAGTTATGTTTAAAGGTAAACATATTTTGCTATAATTTGAGTAAAAAAAAAGCCAAAAACTACATTTGGATGGAGAGTCTTCTTACTATTATAAATCAGTTAGGTGTGTACAGCGGAACGGCTAGGTATGAAAAATGTTGGCAGCGAGCTTTCCCAAGGTGATGTGTCGAAAAGCGCAGAATATCTGTTGGATCCACTGCGGTGCTGTGGTTGTTATGGTGCTCGAATGCTGACCTGAAGGTCGCGGGATCGATTCCCGGCGGCATTTCGATTGGAGCAACA